>NC_143581.1:225350193-225653266 GCF_048544385.1 Mastigoproctus giganteus | reverse complement strand
TATGGCAACTGGCATAAACTTTAAATAAACAGCAATGTAATTCACAACTAGAGCAGTGCTTTTAATTTAAAATAGATAATGCAACACAAAGGCAATTTGTGGTGAAGTATCTTGGTATTGCATTATTCAAAATGCAAGGTCCCATCATTAATGTTTGTTTGCCATAACCTCAAAAGGCATTATTCTAACTGCATGACAGAAGAGAGGGAAAGGTGGAGCTTTGCTCTACGAATTAAAATGGCTTTAACCACTTCAAAGTCTCTGTTAACAAACACAGTGGTATTACACTGGATGACATGTCATTTACCACCTAGTATTTCTACTGTCTCAAAATCTTGATCATTTATCTGTGGTGTGAGCACCACACTTTAACCCCTGTTTACAATGATTCATACACGATTACACCTCCAGTATCCATGTATTCATAATATTTTTTGAATCTTGCATATGTAAGGATTCTATAAGTTCCACAAACATGAAAGTGTAAGCAGAGGATTTGGTTGTTCATGGAAGCCCAGACTCCACCAAAATTTTACAAGAATATAGCATGTATTTAAGTGACTCAAGTAAGACAAAAATATCATCACCATTACACTTGTAGATATCCAGGTGCAGCCTTACCTATCACCACCAGCTCTTAACCTCATATACAAACAACTAAGTGTACAAGGCTAAGAACCACAACCTCTAATATGATGATGAAAATTAAAAACATGATTAACATTGTAATCAAACACTGATGTATTTGATTATAATGTTAATCAAATACATCAGTTTCAAATAAATATGAAAAAGGTAATCAAATACAATGAAAAAAGTAATAAAAAGATTTATTTGATTACATTTTTCATATTTATTTGAAAAAGGTAACCAAATTTTAGTTTTTACTTCTTAAAATGAGTGTTACTGCAGAAATGCAACTTTTTTATATTTAAACATGTATATGATAGAAATAAGTGAAATATGCCACACTGACTTTGGATTAGTATTTTTTTTGGAAATATTTTAACATTAACCGTGTACATGAAAATGAGAATGCAACCGTTAATTGTGACCACTGTATGGGAGTGCAAATCAGTCATTAAAAGGTAATGAATGAATGATTGGGGGGGGGGGGGAAGAGATACAAAAGAATATATTATGCATTTATTATAGACTGTCTGAATGATTTTTATATATACTTTGCTTGTTGATGCTTTGTATATCTAAAGCTGAAAGTTGATTTTCCAAAATCCAGTGATGGTGTCTTTTTAAGAAGTTGTGGCTGTTCATACACAGCAAATTTTGTTGAAATGTCAAGTGAAATGTAGTGCACCACTATCATAAAATCTCTGAAAAAGATTTCCAATTAATGGACAATCATTAATTACAAGAGGAAAAGTGGATGAAAAAACAGAACCTTAAGAAAATCCATTATTAGTTGAGAAGCTATAAGATAGAGAGAGTTATGCCATATGAATATCTATATGAATGGCCAAAGAACTGCAACAAAAAAAAAAAAAAAAAGACTGTAATGAAATGGGCAGCTATCTGTGACATATATAAAATGAAGGTTCAGATATACATCTGTATAAAGTTAAATGGTTGTTAACTATATATAAACTGAAAAAGAATAGAAATAATAAAAAAACACCATCATATAACAGATCAGTCTTTTTATCACTGAACAGATAACATTTAAGTAAAGGTTTAAGAAATAGCGTGTAATTTAACATACAATTTTATTTAATATCAAAGGTCGGCTAGATCACACTGCTTTGAATTATGAGCGAGACAAACTCATGCCATTAGGTGTTAACACATGACTTCCAAAAACTGCATATGCTCTAAGATCAATTTGTCTGTTCGTAGGATGGAAATTCTGAAATAAGCCTTTCTCGCCGCAACAAATTCATATCCAAACCTAAATCTTTTCCAAACAGGTGAAAAAGTGACATGACCATTATCCTGCCATGGAGGTTTAATCATATCAGAGTGAGGAAACTGAGGAAACTGTGGATTTTCATTGCATACTTACAGCAGACTGTAACACTCATGAACTAACAAATGAGAAATTCTGAAGATACATTTAGTTTGAAATGTAATTATAGTAAAAATCAAAAGAGCAAAGTACTACATGCCTAACCTGATCATTAAAATTAGAGAAATTTTCTAATAGGATTTTTACACACACAAAAAAAAAAAAAAAAAATATATATATATATATATATAAGTAGATGATCTCAATTTTAGTGAGAAGACATGTAAAGAAAAAAAAAAAAAAAACTGATGCCATTCAGATGATTTTTTTTTTTTTCTTAATTCGATAATAAACTAACTGAAGACTATGCCAAAACAAGGTAAATTAATTTTCATACTAGAAATATATTAATATGGAAAGTTAACTAGTGTCTACATCTTGAGTTTAAATCACATATGGCTGTTTTTTGTAGATGTATTTGCATGTCTGCATTTGTATATTTATGCACATGCACACACACACATACCCTCATCAACTCCAAGTGTATCATTACGTTCAGAATTCTACACAACTCTTGGCTTAAGTTTAACTTGGACACAGTCCACTGTTGCATATTTCAACAGATTATTTTCGATAAAATGAGGGCACTACATATGTATATATAGAGACATACACACATACATGTAACTGTTAAAAGGCAAATGAATCAAGTCATTCTGATCATAACTCAGAAAAACGATAGGCACAGAAGTTGCTGCCTTGATTACTGAAAACAAGGTTTAAATTTTATCAACTTACAATAGTATTTAATATAAAAATCATATTACATTTCAATGACATTCTCTTTGTTACATTAAATCTAATTTTTAAGTAATTTAGTAATTTTCTTCCCAGAAAGTTTCTTTAATAAAAATTTTTGAAATGAAATTTGAATGCATAATGACCATTTAAAAACATGTAAGAAAGTTTTAAAATTAAAACCAATTTCTATGCAAATTGTTTCTTAGAAATGTATCTTTGATTCTATAATATACAAATAAAATATGAAAATCTTTAATTTTTTTTTATGGATAATAACATTTTACTAAATAAATTGCTATTTTACTCAGGCATAAATGGTAATTTCAGAGCACTTTCATATGCGGTTTAATTATGCCATTAAATTAACATAGCAGAGGGGCTCTTTGATTTAGCTCAATGTATACAGGTAATCTCCTAAAACAATAAGCAGTTGTGATTTACACTTGAGATTTTCAAGTATTGTGGACACAAAGAAAGTTATTTTTTAAGGATTGTAATTCTAATAAATTCTAACAGCTGCAATAAATTTTTATTAAGAAAAAGCATTCTGAAATCTAATATTTAAGATTAACAAAACTTTATTTTTTTGATATTATTTTGATATTTTAAAACTTATTTTTGATATTTGAAAACAATCAGCATTTGGAACATTAAAATCTTTAAAATTTCAGAGTTTTACAAAATAACTATTCAAGCAAAAGAATATATTTACTACTATTACAAATTTAAGAAACATGCAGTGGTTTATAAATTCACATGCAAGTTAACAAACAAACTTTAATTTTATTTCACTTAGATTATTTAATAAGAGAATTTCAATACAGGACTGACACAATGTTAATTAAGGGGATTTCACAATTTATAAAAGCATTTAGTCATTTTCATAAACTGTACTGGATTAAAAACAAAACTACTGAAAAAGATTTGAAAATTTTGATATAGTGGCACTATTAAGCAGCTATTTTTAAAAATATTTTCTTTTAACTGAATGACAGGTGTCTTGTTAGATGTGAAAAAAATTTCTTTCTCAAATGGTAATTGATTGCTGGAACACACTTCTATCTATTGTCATGGAATTGAATACTTTAATAACCTCAAGGAATGGGAAGAAAAATTATTACAGGAGATAAATAGATATTGTGCATTTTTTTTGCTGGTTGATGCTATATAAGATTGCTTCCTTACATCATTTTCCACTACTAATACTAAAAGAATAATTTCTTCAGCCAATTCAAATTCCTGTAAATTATAAGATACATATGAACCCTTTGCATTTTATCCAAAAGAAAAGGCATTTTTAGGATATGAAGCTGAAGAATTCAAGCTAATTGCAAAGGGGCATCATTAAAGGCTAACTAATTAATGCTAGTCTTTAATAATACAATCACAAGATGTTTGTTTGTTGTTTGTTATTTGGTTTTTAGGAGCATTAGCAACTAAGGCCATATTGCTCCGGGGATATGCGGTAGTCATTCCCTGACCTTTTTCCGCATCCTCTGTATTTGGTGGTCATGGGCTCGAACCCCAGTCTAATCAAGAAGCGTGTGCTATGCACTGCTGCTCCTGCCCACCTGGCTACGAAGGCACCACAATCACAAGAAGCCCATTAACTCAAAATCACTCAATGCAAAATTCACTCATGATGCATAGGTGAAAAAAGGTGTATGCTACTGATTCTTTCATAACTGATAAAACTATATTCATTGATAAATGCACATTGTGATTGCTTTTATATAATTACTATGTCATAGTCTTGACGCCACATGTCCAACTACACCCAACTGCTAATTCATATACAAGTAAATTCAACATGATCCTTTCTGATTAAAAAAAAGGGTAACAAACCAAAAAAAAAAAAAAAAAGAAAAAGAAAACTGCGTTATATTTAGAGATAGACAAACATTTAATTTTTTTTGCAGGATGATAAAGCTTAACTGCTTTCATGTAGAGGAGGTTTGTAATTATTAGTAACACCATTGCATCTATAAAGGAAAATTATGAGAATAGACTGCTACAATTGAAGTGAAACAATTTGTTTCTGATCACATTATTTCACTACAATGAAATCCATATTTTGTAAGTTTTTTATGAGTTTCTACAAATTTCCATTATTATGTCATTATGAAAAAATTAAAAGGATGAGAGCCAGAATTATTTTTACCTGTGCAGCAAGACAGCATGTTTATTTTCCACTATGCTGTGCCATGTAATTGTGCACCAATTCCTTGTCAGTTTGTTACAGATCATACAGTAAAAGTACAGAAATTGTACTTTTATTGTTCACAATGAATAACTTCTAACCTTACAAGTATGTCTAGAAAATGTCCAGTAAGTGGAGCTACATGTACACCAGCAAAAATATCATACACAGCAATCTCTTTAGTGGCGAAACTATTAGAATGAAAAAAACTTTTGAGTATATCCATGTAACTTGCTTTTTTGTGTACCTTTATTAACTTTTGATTAATTACACTAGCCAACAAAAAATATTTTTTGTCATACCTCCGCAATGAAAATATGTGATTCTGGAGGAAATAAACGTGCTGATTCCGAAAATCATAAAAAGTCTCTATCACATCTACCATCTACATCAAGAGATGTACCAACATTTACTGTTAAAATAAAGGGATATATACATATAATTCAAGTTTGTAATACAAGTATAAAAAAATATTATATTAAATATTATAACTCATTTAACTTCTGAAAAAATATCATAAATCATAGTGAAATAGTTACATTTCAATAATATATAATCACCATACTCTAATTGTCCTTAAAAATGTTTGCTACTAAGGGATTTTCTCTTATATTCCAGCTTACCCCCCCCCCATCACAAGGTACCAGCAGTACTCCCCCATCATTACAGGATCCCAGAGACATTGGTACCACTTTTCCATCATGGAAATATCTTGATAAAACTGCCTCCCTTGTTCATTCACATCTCCCAAATTTTTGGGGGAAAATTCAAGATGGGAATGAAGAAATGAATTTTCAATGACATTTGGCAGCCCATGTTTTTGTAGCACTCGAGTAAATCAGACACCAACATTTCAGTTTTCTTCTTTCCTATTACTCAAAAAAACCATGTACTACCACCTTAAATGATTGCAAAGCCATCAATTCAACCTCCTTTTGAACACATCATCTTTCAGGAGTTTCCTAATTTGGGGTCCTACGAAAATTCCTTCCTTAAGTTTGGCATATGTTAAATTAGAAAACACACTTCTCAAGTATGCAAATCTGTTACCTTCTTTATCTAGTCCCTTCACGAAATTTTTTATCAATCCAAGTTTGATGTACAGGGATGGAAGAAGAACCTTGTTTTATTGCACTAAAGGAATATATTTTACATTACATTGTGCTGGTATGAACTCGTCCCGCTTGTCTCAGTGTTGCACAGCATAATGTTCTTCTGTCGCACAGCTGCCCCAAACATGTCACGATCACTTAATACTCGGAAAATCTTGGCACGGCCTACAAAAATCCTCACTAAAAACGGTAAGTGTGCTCTCTTCAAATTATAAATTGTTGCATCAGAATTTGAATCTAAGAACCATAGGTAGAAGTCTGATTATGTTTATCACAAGAAAACTGAGGCCAGAATTGATTGCTAAAATTAAGAGAATTAGCTTATATCTGTTAAAATAAATCAGTATGTTATACATTACTGGCTAGATTATGCATATTTTGGTAAAAGTATTTCCTTCTATATGATGTGATGTGAAACTATCATGGTGGTTTTCGAAATCTACACAAAAATTGGTTAAAAACAGCATTTAAGTTCTTGGAGGTTAAAAACTGCGTTGGCTAGTGTTATTGAATTACCTTGTATATGTAAGTTGAGGTTAATTCTTGAAGAATTTCTTGAAGAATTAACCTAAACGTACATATACAAGGACAGAAGAACATTATTCTTGAAGAATTAACCTCAACTTAATTGTTCAAGAATAAAATATATAATAAGAAGCTTTGGGAAATCCATTTATTATCATTATTTTTTTCCTCTGAAGTGATTGTGTACTGGGCATAATTTGGTCCAGCCAGTACTACTATATTTGTAAAGAAAAATTTGATTAGATTTTTAAAATTTATTTTTTTCATTTCAAAGAGATAATAACTGCACAATTTCTAGTTTAATGAAATCTCAAATAACTTTGTGTCTGTCCTGTAAAGTTACACATGATAAATCGATGTTCTGTTATTGTGGTGCAAAATGATAAACCTTGATAATAATAAAATTTAAAAATAACTGCTAGGTCCATTTGAGTAAAATTTTCCCTTTAATCCTGTCCAACATAGTTATAACAAAATGAAATCCAATATTAAAACAATAATACACTTTTAGAAATATATAAGATGGTTTTCTCTTTGTACTGAAACAAATACAACAGTAGACTAGAGGCTAGAATAAAAGTGCTAAATTCTAAATGAATAGAGTTCAAATATCAATTTTATATAAGAATTATTTTCAATATGATCACATCAAATGCATGTGAGCATGTACACATGCATTTTAGGATGAACTATAATGTCATTCTACTGTGAAGAGATGTAATTTATTGTGAAGTAAATTATATCAACATCAATAAAGTAATATGGGAATAAAATTGATTTAAAATTTAAATTGTACAAACTTTTCAGTAAACTGGCAAATGGTTCACCCTTCTAAATATATGTACACATATATATATATAAATAATAAAGAGCAATATTTATTCTAAATAGCTTTGAAGGAAATTTTGTAGAATTCAAATTCTACAAAAATTTGAATTTTAAAGGAATTTCTGTAGTGATTTTCTATAATTACGTCTTCATCTAATATTATGATCAGAAGGTGAAAGAATACATATATTTTTCAAGAGATAACAAATGTACAAATTCAGTAGAGTTCATATAGTTTTTACAGTCAACCCAAATATAATAACCAAGAAAATGTTTTTCATTACAAAAATGTTTTTTGATTTTGGAAAAAAGGCATATCAATGCAGAAATAAAGAAAAGGCAGCACTTTACTGCATTGTAAATGGTTTGAGCTACAGATGCATAACAACACAACACTCAAAATAAGCAATATCCAATGGATGCTAAAGTATGAGAAGTCATAATTTAAGGTAAGTAAAATAAACCTACAATTTCTATATGCCCTACAATTTTACAGTTGTAGATGTGACTGTGAAACAAAAAAATAAATATGTGGATAAACCTACAAAATTCACAGATGCAGTAACATCACATGTATGCCACCAGAGTAGTGGTAGTCAGTGAATTTACAAATGGTGAAATAAAATGGAACAAACATAACCACCTGATTTAATCATCTACATGCATGGTCTGTTGCAGTGGAGCAAGATATGCTTTGGTGCATGTGTGATTAACTTCTATATCAGTGGAATATGCTGAGTCACTGAGGCAAGCCATACCAATTCCCTGTGATCATTCTATACAGGTAACCCCCGTATAACACAGTAGTTAGGTTCCTATAAAATCATGTGTAGTGTGAAACCGTGTTATATGGAACTAAGAGCCAGTACAAAAAGGGGGGGTTACATTCCAAGAGCTAACAAAAATACACCATTTCGTTAACAAAACTGACAAAAACACACAATTCTAGATTTCATGTATCTTCTGCTCTCTTCAAAAAATCATTAAACTGGGTTTGTTTGGTTTTTCTTGATAGATCTTTGTAATTTCATCATATGGAACTAGTCTGAAAAATTCTGATATATCGATATCTCCACAACCAATTCCTGTCTTTTACATAATAACTCTAGATATCTAGTGTTATAATAATACAGTGCAACCTTGTATAAGGCAGGTGTCATGTGACAACTTTACCTGCATTATAAGCAAAGCATGTTATACCCAAAAAAAAAAAGGTTCATTCTTTTCTCCAGTTTTTTTTTTAAATAAATACCAACTAAAAGACTAAGCATTAAAGGTTTATCATTCCTTTACACCCTACTAATACATAATGCTGCTATGGACTTACATTTTATGCATCTATTCTGAAATAGTCATGTAATTTGGTTTGCTGGAACTGATGACTGTTTTTTTTTTTCAGTACATAATTCTTAATAGTGGTCAGATGCAATAAATTAAGATGTTCACTATCACTCTGACGTTCTAACCATGCCATTACCTCATTAATGTTTTCAATGCTTTTTCCTTACACAAGTCATCTACATTTTCTTCCAAGTCACTCCCTATGTCACTGGTCTGTTTGTTGACTGTCTTCTGCCTGTTCACAAAGGCTGCAATTTCTTTGTTACTCTGGTAATGAGCAACTGGAGCTTCTGCATCCACCTCAATCCAAGGCATTTGCTCCAAGACTGCCACCAATATGTTACAAGCAGCCTTTGCTTCTTATTCTCAAAATGCTGCTAATTTAAGGTTATTATTAGTGATATGTCTTTTCCAATACAATTTTTCTAGCAGTGTTTTTTAGCTACCAATTTTTAACTAATCCCCCCCCCCCACTACACACACACTGGAAATACAGTAGTAGGATGTACAGTATATACAACATTCACTTTTTCCAGTTTCCAATATGAAATTACTAGTTCTTTGAACACACTACTTTTTTCATAATTCATTTTGGGGGACATGATCTTAACCGTGCTACGAAGAGGCATGTTATATCAAGGTTGCACTGTACTTATATTATCCTTATTATGACTACTAAATACATGGCTGAACTTGATTAAAAAAAAAACAATAAATTAAGTATTTATGTTCATTCCCTAATGAAAGCAAAGTTAGTAGGGATATAATCAGTAACAAGAGAAAAGCTAAAATACAGTATAAAGCATCTTTCAGAAAAATGGACGAAGAATGGATGTGGTATAGTGGGGGTGAGGGACCTCTTTTTAGTATGAATTTTTTAGACGTGTGTTGGGCTCCTTAAAGTTTAAACAGTGGATTTCACAAACACAGTGAAAAACTTGTTCCCCAATTTAGTGTGCCTATCCATTCTTGAAAAGGGCTTATGGTACTGGCCATAAAATGACTCAGTCCCTCATGAGAGGTTACTGTATAAGGTGGAACGTGTTGGGATTACTGGAAGATTCTCAGATAGACTGCAGGTAGAAGGCAGAGGGTTGCAATTAATAGATATTCTTCAGATTGTATAATATCGGAAATGTAATGCCAAAGGATTGGTTCTTGGATCACTGCTCTTTCTGATTTTCATAAATGACATCTTCATTTTCTTATCTATGTAGGGATAAAGGATGTAATGTCAAAATTTGAAGATGACAAAGACTGAGATAATCATTATGATCAGTGACAAGCTGCACTCCTTCATGATGACTTGAACAGATTTTAAGAATGGTCAGAAAAGTAGCAGTTATGCTTTAATGCATGGTTTTACACTTGGAGAATAGCAACCCCCAAAATAACTTATAAATTAAATTTATAAGTTATTTTGGGTTGAATTAAAAACAGTAAAGGAAGAAAGGGATCTGGGAGTTATGAAATTTTCTGAACAACGTAAACAGGTATCCAGGAAAGCCCATTGTATACTATCAATTATTTGTTGAACAATGCTTGTTGAGCAAGGTTGTTAGGCATATATTTTTTTTTTGTTTTTAGCTAATAAATTTTAATTTTTAGTAAGGATATCGTTAATTTGCAATGGTACAGCATAAAACTTGATAGCATATGTATCACTGCACCTAGGAATCTATTAGCTTAGTGTAGTACTGTCAATTAATTGATTAATTTTCATTATTGACTAACATAGGTTAGTGCAAAAGCATCATTTTAACGTAGCCATCTACCAAAGTAGTTAAATTAATTAAATTGGCATCGTTTTGGTTATATCTCATATTGTGAATGCCTTTACAGTGAGTTGCCATGGTATTGTACTACTTCGAATAAGTAACACTTCACCAATGGAGAAGACTACTGTTATTTATTCTCATTGGATACCACCACCCAGATGGCACCGTTTCAAAGCTTGTTGGCTTCTCTTTGGCAGGTACCCTGGTGTTGCAATAGTGACAACCCAGTTATGAAGTATAATTTCACAATATGAGATATGCCTGATGGTGTGCAGTGATATAGACTATAAAATATTTAAGGGCAAAGGCCTCATGCTATGAGGTAGAATGAATAACATATAGGTTAGTGCAAAAGCATCATTTTAACATAGCCATCTACCACAAAGTAGTTAAATTAATTAATTAAATTGGCATTGTTTTGGTTATATCTAATATTAATGTTCTTGTTTATACTCCGGCATGACCACCAGGTCAGTGAAGTTTACAATAAATCAATCGATACAAATGTTAATCGTATTTAGCAGTCACAGGCTTGAACCCTAGTCCACTCAAAGAGCGTGTGCTACTGCACTCGCGCTCCTGACCACTCGGCTACGTCAGGCCTTTGTGAATGCCTTCACAATGAGTTGCCATGGTATCGTACTACCTCGAATAAGTAACACTTCACCAGTGGAGAAGACTACCCTGTAGCACGAGGCCTTTGCCCTTAAATATTTCATAGTCTATATCACTGCACACCATCAGGCATCTCTCATATTGTGAAGTTATACTTCATAACTGAGTTGTCACTATTGCAACACCAGGGTACCTGCCCACCCACCCACCCACCAAAGAGAAGCCCAACAAGCTTTGAAATGGTGCCATCTGGGGGGTAGTATCCGCTGAGAATAAATAACAGTAGTCTTCTCCACTGGTGAAGTGTTACTTATTCGAAGTAGTACAATACCATGGCAACTCATTATGAAGGCATTCACAATATGAGATATAACCAAAACAATGACAATTTAATTAATGAATTAATTTAACTACTTTGGTAGATGGCTACGTTAAAGTGATGCTTTTGCCTAACCTATATGCTAGTCATTTTAACTAACCTATATGTTAGTCATTCTACTTCATAGCATGAGGCCTTTGCCATTAAATATTTTATAGTTTGTTTTCATTGTTGATCAATTAAACTGTTTTTAAATGGAAATCATGCCCCAGACTAGAGCAGCAAAGCAAAGGGCACAATGTAGTTATTTGTTATTTGGTTTTTTAGGAGCATTAGCAAACTAAGGCCATATTGCTCCGGGCAGATGCGGTGGTTATTCCCTGACCTTTCCGCATCCTCCCTATTTGGTGGGCACGGGCTCGAACCCCGGTCTAATCAAGAAACGTGTGCGACGCACTGCTGCCCCTGCCCACCTGGCTACGGAGGCGCCGTACAAAGTAGTGGGAATGCTGTGGTTCAGGGGGAAAAACCAAAAGGGACAATTCTTTTATGGATCACAGCCTAACAAAATGTGCAAATTGTGCAATGTTTGCCGATCTTTCTGGAACAGGACATGACATAGCCAAGAGAGAGATGTCTTTCTGTGTGTTGGGTGCAGATATGAAGATAGTATGCACCAGCTCAGCATTCTGACAGGCATTTATGAGAGTTTGAAGAGTAGGGTAGATTCCTTCGAAGGAATTAAAATGGGGGCTCCATCAAGCTCTCGGCTGCCCAACTCAATGCCAGGGCTCACACTTGTGCATCAGGCAACGCAGCACCAATCTCCCAGGCAGAATGTGCTGGTCCCAAAGGAGGTGATTATTGTTGGTGACTGTCAGGGAAATGGGAAATATGTTGTGCAAGACAGATTAAGGTGGAATACCAACAAGGTCTGCCAGGGGCAAAAGCAGTTGTAGAGCAAATATCATCTTTTAAGGGCACAAAAAGGTGACATTATTATACACAGTGGCACTAATGATATTAAGAGTAGATCTGATAACTTACTTAACAAGTACAGGAAAATGTTGGGAAAAAGTTGCCAGTTAGGACTGAATTTGAAAGTGTCTGCAATTCTACTAACACATGATAGGAGGGAGTATGTTTCCAGTTATCTGTTTTGATGACTGGAAACTTAAAAATGATGTCTGGATATTAGTACAACAGATGTGGAAACTTGCCTGTCACTGGTTGCTCTGGTCATTATCTCAGGGGATAGATGGACCTTTAGTTGAGTTCTAATAAGTTGGTCAGCTATGTGGCCATTAATCAGGTCGACCTTGTGCAATCCACTACAAACAGGAACTGGGTGGAGCCATCATTTCCACATACATTCTTGGACCTATCTTCCATTCCTTTGCCCATCTCCCTCTACATGCCCCACACCATACCAGAGGGTAGTACTACTCTCACCATTCAGCAGGCTACCACAGCATAGCACTTCAGCTATAGGATATCCCAAGAGATCCAGCTAAATCAGTAGGCAACCAATGTAAAGACTATCACAGGGTTTTCTCTCAGTGAGAGCTCACCCATCAAGAACAGCAATGTTTCACCCAAGTCATAAGGATGGATGCAGCATATAATACTTTCTTGTTCATAGTTTCTCTGTATTTTTGTGATCCCAGAATAAGCAGGAATCTAGCTACAACATATACATTTCATTTGTTAATTTAAAAAACACACGACATTTACCTTTAATATACAATTTCCAAAATAGGCAAGTTCAACTAACACAGAAAAGAATCCTTTTAACCAATTAAGGGAATATTCTTTACACATCATTTCTGACAATAAATAAACTGATCCTTGCTGGAGTTATCCACTTTTTAAATAAGATATGAATTGTCTATATTAGATTTTAGCTTTCCATGGTTAGCTAAAATTTGATATGTGTAAGTCTATACAATATTAAAAGGGTCAACCAAAACTGTATAGTTCTTAATATCTAATTCATGAATATTACTCCAGTGGTATGCCAATTATCCGAGCTAATCTGAGACTAACCAGTTTGGATAAAAATAGAGTCAACTTTAAAAATACTTATGACTGAAACTGGCTTTTTCCCTTCCTCATATGGCGATCAAAGTGGTACAACCAAAACTGTTCTTCAATTTTTTTTCATGCTAATTTTGTTAATGATAGATAGCATTACACATTTATATTTCATAAACATTTTAAACCCAGGAATAACTTAACACTGAGTCATTTGAAACTTAACATATTTTAAAAGGTTAAAAAATAATATAAACATACCTATATGTGTTCACAATATGGGATGCATTACTGTTTTAAAGCCAAGTTTTCCACAAGAGAAAAATTTCTTGTCCTTAATTTTGCAGAATGAGAATAATTAAACATCAACAAATACTGAAATCATATACTTAGATTTTAGTAAAAGCTTTTGAAACTTCCACAAGAAAGACTGCTGCTGAAAAAGTATGGTTGAGTGACAGAAGATGGAGTCAGGCCTTGTTCTTCATGGACTAATTGTATTAGTGGATTCTGCTAAAATAGGGTTCAAGTGCTGGGCCTCTTTCTGTTCTCAATATTTTTAAATTATACTGATGAAGTCGTATCATCTAAATTTTCTGTGACACAAAGATTGGCAGAGTGACAATGACAGTAAACAGGATATGCTACTGGAGAAGACCAAGAGAAATTAAGCAAGTAGGCTGAAAAGCTGCACAACTGAGGTTTAATATTGATAAATGAAAAGTATTGCATATAGGTAGCAGTAACTGCAGAATAACACCAAATCTTTGATGAATCTTGATGCTAAGAAAGCTCCAGGTGTTGATGGTATTTCGCCACTTGTTCTCAAAACCTGTGCTCCTGAACTTACTCTTGTTCTTTGCTGCCTTTTTTCACTTTCTTATTCCAAAGGTGTTCTTCCTTCTGCCTGGAAATTTGCTCATATCCAGCCAGTTCCTAAACAGGGTGACAAATCCCTCCCATCCAATTATCGTCCCATTGCAATTACTTCTACTCTTTCTAAAGTAATGGAGAAATCAATTAACCGCCAACTCTTAAACTACCTAGAAACCTTCCGTCTGATGAATGATCGAAAGTATGGATTCTGTCAGTGTCGACCCACTGTTGATATTCTGGCTTATGTTACCCATTTATGGACAAATTCGATGGAAAAGTTCGGTGAAACACAAGCAGTTGCTCTTGACATCTCAAAGGCTTTCGATCATGTTTGGCATAAAGGTCTTCTAAACAGGCTTCCATCTTATGGTTTGCCAACTGTTTTTGTAATTGGTTATCTGGTTTTCTCTCTGATCACTCACTGAGGGTGATGGTAGATGGCTCTCTGTCTTCTTACTTCTCCAATGCTGGTGTCCCCCAAAGTTCAGTTCTTTCCCCCCACTCTTTTCCTCTTGTATATTAATGACCTTCTTCCATTGACTGGAAATCCAATCCATAGTTTTGCCGATGATAGCACATTGCCTTCCACTTTCCATTTTGAGAAACCTTGCCCTGCTCAATCAGCTTCAACTTCTTGAATATCCACTACCAATTCCTTAAATGTCGATCTCCAGGTAATTCTCCAGTGGGGCAAAGACAACTTTGTTGATTTCAATCCTTCTAAAAAACTCAGTTTTGTCTGATATCTCGCAAAAAGGATTCTTCTGCTCCTATGCTTATCTTTGGTGACACTCCGATTTCGAGGCAAAATATATCCCTTTTGGAGATTACCCTGACTTCTAATCTCTCTTGGCACAAGCACATTACAAATATTGCTTCCTCTGCATCTAAAAAACTTGGTTTTCTCTTTCGCTCTCGGCATTACTTTTCTTCCAAATGGCTGTTCACTCTGTACAAATCGCAAATCTGCCCTACCATGGAATATTGTTCCCACATCTGGGGCAGGGCCCCTAAAACCTCTCTCAGGCTTCTTAATTCCATTCAGAAGAGGGCAGTTAGGTTAATTAATGACTACTCTCTAACAGTCTCTCCACTCTCTATCTCATAAACGTACTGTTTCTGCTGCATGCCTCTTCTACAGATACTTCAATGGGCACTGTTCTTCTGAATTGGCTTGTATAATTTCCGCTCTCTCTTTCAAAACAGTACGAACACGTGCTGCCACCAGCCATTTACTGTCCAACTTCAAACTCACAGAACCAACTTTTCATCTTTCTCGTTTATTCATTCAACTGCAGTTTTCTGGAACAACCTTGCTTCATGGGTATTTCCTGAAAATTACAGTCTACAGAAGTTCAAGTCTAATGTCAATAAATATCTTCGTTCATCTTCTCAACCTCCAACCCAAGCACGGTATTAAGTACTACAGGTTCTAATACCTCTCATGTTTGGGGTTTTCAAAAAACAAAAAAAGGGTTCTACCACACCCATAAGTTCCTGGAGCAGTGTACACAGGTTGCTAGGACAACTCATGGGTTCTATCAATGATATACAGGAATTTTGTTATCAGGGACAAGGAAGTGATTATCCTGCTGTATAAGACAATGGTCAAGCAGTATCTCAAGAACAGTATACAAATCTGGAGGGCTCATTTTAGGAAGAATGTAGATCTGCTGGAGAAAAAGCAGCTGCAGGAGAAGAAAAAAACAAAAAGTTTAGTCAGGGGCACAAAAAGGTACTCTTACCAGAAAAAGACTTCAGTTTTGTAAATTGTAGTGTCTGGAAAACAGATACCTAAAAGAAGACATTGACTGAAATGTTTTAAGTTTTAAATGGATTGAGTAAACTAAATGCTGTTGGCATCTTGATACTCTTTCTCTGTGGATACTCACAAGGGGATGTAAATTTATGTTGAAAATGGATGGTTGCAGAACTGATGTGTGAAAATTTCCTTTCAGTCAGAGAATAACTGATTGTTGAAACAAACTTCCATGTGGTGTTGTGGAAGTGGGTAGTTTAAATAAATTCAAGGAAGAATTGGAAAAATTATTCAAGGGCAATGTGGTAGTGTTTTTTTGGCTGATCTATAAAAGCTTGAAGCGCTTCTTTGCATCATTTGCCATTACAAATACTAAATACATCTCACCTTATAAATAAATTACAGTATAACAAACTGCAAACAATTTACGTTCTAGTACAGTACTCTTAAATATTATATCACAGTCTTAAAAGAGAATAAAAGCATTACTTGTAAGATATAAATATTTCAAATAATGTAACCCAGTGATATTTTATTTTGGTATCTGGGGGCATGATCTGGTAGTCCCTTGACTAATCTGGATAAACTGATGTTTTACTATATTCAAAAACTGGGTCTAGCTATAAAGCTATAATTAAAAAATAATAATAGTTTTTTTTTTTTGTGCTATCGAAACGTAGTGGTAGTTCTATTGTTCAAACAACATAACACTCAAAATTATGTATAGAAATATACTATATAATTATTGGTGTAAATAAATTTTAAACTAATAATCAGGTTAAGTGCTGTACTAACTTTCCAGCTTAGACTTAAAAAATGGAGTGCTTGTACAACCAAATGTTATTAGTTGGTACAGTATAAGGGGAAAAAAAAATTAAATAACTCAGACACACAGATGCAAATAAATATTTTTATCCTGCACAATAACAATAAAAAAAAAAGGAACAAAGAACACTGAAATATCTTACAGAGATTAAGTGAAGATTTCAATAAGAGAATAAAAATTATCAGGAAGAGTAACCATCATTACTAAATCTTAAGTATTTTACTGCCAAAGTATAGACAGTAGTCTGCGAGGTCCTACCAAATGCTAGGAATCTGGATTGGTAAGGAGAGAATTAAGTTCATTCACTTTGGTAGGAACAGTAATAGTATTCACCATATGGTGCAAGGAAGCCACAAGCTTTTGCTGCAAAATACAAATTATATGCTTCACCCCTCACTGATATCCAGTGACGAGAGAAGCATAGAATTAATATCCAATTGACCTTCCAATTTTTTCAACCTGTCAGCTTCAACTACCTATAAGGGCAACTTGTTCTGGCAATCAATGACTCACTGGTTAAAAGAAAACTTCCTATAATATAATCTAAACCTCTCAACCCCTGTAATTTGAATTTATGGCCCGTAGTTCTGGAATCCTTTATAACAGTGAAAATTTCACCTTCATTTGTTTTACTAATCCCTATAAGTGCCTTATAAACCTCAATAAGCTCATCTCTGAGGTGCCTGATTGCCAAGTTCTGTAGCCCACATAATCAGAGTCTTTCCTTGTATGGTTGTCCTTTTGCTGTCTCACCATTTCAGTTTCTAGTATTTGGACCCTTTGAGAAGAAGCTCAATGTCTCATCTATAGATGAAGTCTCTATACTTGAACACATTATTCCAAATATGGTCTTACAAAGCCAACGGTGTCCTGTCGATGATCAAATGTTAGCCTGTAGAGATTACCTCCAGGACCTGGGGGTAATTGTCAGGCAGATGTGAAGTTTTCTGAGCAGTGCAGATGGTCTGCAAGAGTAGCTCATGGTGTCTTGTCAATGATATACAGGAATTTTTCTAGCAGGGATAGGTAAGGAGGTGATTATCCCCTTGTATAAGAAAATGGTCAGGCCACACCTTGAGTACTGTATACAAGTCTGGAGGCCTCATTTTAAGAAGGATGTAGAGCTGTTGGAACGAGTACAGAGAAGGGCAACAAGATTAGTGAATGGAACAAAGGGTTGCTCTTATGAAGAAAGGCTTAAGTTTTGCAAATTACAATGTCTGGAAACTAGGCACCTGCGAGGTGATCTGATTGAGGTGTATGGTGATGCTGATGGGATTCTTCCTCTTGCTAATAATAATCACCTGATAGGGCATAAATTCAAATTGAGGAAAGACAGATGTGCGGAAGTTTGCCTTTAGCCAGCAGGTTGGTTGGTGGAACAGACTTCCATCCTTTATTGTGGAAGTTGATAGCCTAAATAAATTTAAGGCTGAGCTGGACAGGTATTTGGAACAAATGGAGAGGTGAAATGGGAGCGTTTTTTTTTTTGGCTGATGCTGCATAAGCTTGCTTTCTTGCATCATATGCCTCTACCAATGCTAATGCTAATATTACAATACGCTATTAGAAATAGCAAGAACTGATGGACATCTACAAAAGCGTAAGCTATCAGAAGATGAAAAAGGAAATGCAAAAAGGCATTCCCGAAGACAAAAATAAGAAGCAACAAAGACTGGCCATCTATGAACCCCTACTGGAAATCAATTATCCAAAGCACTACTCCAGGATCAAGTCTGTTTGCTGACAATCATAATCTGCCAACATTCCAAGCTGTACGGCTGACTGATACTATTTGCAGAGAGTAAACCTGACCAACAAACACAGTTTATAAAACAAAACACAATTTACCTACAGTACACTTGTCAGATAGGTATCATTTGCTAAAGTTTATCTGATCGGTGGGTTCAATTTGCCAATAAATGATACCTGTCTGGAAAATAACATCTAATGAACAGGAACTGTGGCATTTCTTTCTACAGACATGCCACTGGCCCAGTTTATTGAAATGTGGATCATTTAGCTAATAATCATTCTATCCATTTATCTTTGACACTTACAATGAGATTTGGTAGTATTTGGTGGCATTTTTATCTATCCCTGATGCTTTCCCATCATTCAATACAATCATTTTTGTTGTCCTATTTCCATTGTGCATGCAGTTTATTAGTCTCATTTCCAATGTTTGGCCAATAGTGAATTTTATATTTATTTAAATAATTCCACCAGAAACTTGATTTTGAAACAAAAGTAATTCCGTTTATTCAATATTTCAATTATTTGAAAAATTTTTCACTTTTATATATTCCTGAAATAATATATATGCAATTATGTAAAATAATACAGGATGTTTAGAAAGTCACTATACATCTGTATGACAGAAATGTGTAAAATGATATGGGTGATATGAGTCACTGTGCACCACTGTGTAGTGTGTCAAGGTCAGCTGGCTGTGAGATAGCCATTGTGGAAATCAATTGTGGAGTGTGTTAACAATAGTTTTGTCATTGAAGGAGTGTATTCTTTTTGGTTGAGTATGTTTTTAACAAGTGTGGCAAGTATACAGAAAGCATTTGAGAAATTTTCAAATATGCCAGTACCAACATCAGTATGCTATGCAGGCATTACAGACAAATTTCATGAGGCAGGTGCTGCACACGAGGAGCATAGTGGAAGGCCACCAAAACTGAAAGAAGAGAAACTGCTGGATATTTCAGATTCAATGCTTGCAAAGTCAATGATAAAGAGGAATTTTTCTAGAAAGGATAAGGAGGTGATTATCCCCTTGTATAAGGCAATGGTCAGCCCACTCCTTGTGTACTGCGTGCAGGTATACAGGCCTCAATTTAGGAAAGTTGTAGAGTTGCTAGAATGAGTACAGAGAAGGGCAACAAGACTGGTGAGGGGAATAAAGGGGTGCTCTTACGAAGAAAGACTTAAGATTTGCAAATTGCAGTGTCTGGAGACTAGGCACCTGTGAGGTGATCTGATTGAGGTGTATAGGACCTTGAATAGTTTGAGCATGCTCAATGCCGATGGGATTCTTCCTCTTGCTCAGAATAATCACCTGGGAGCGCATAAATTCAAATTGAGGAAAGAGTTGTAGGATTGATGTGCAGAAGTTTGCCATTAGCCAGCGGGTGGTTGATTGCTATACAAAACTTCCATCTGTTGTTGTAGAAATTGATAGCTTAAATAGATTCAAGGCAGAACCCTCAAAAAGCTGTGAAGGCCACTCAAGACATGTTACGTAATGATCCCACACTTGAAAACAGAACAAAATTAGATATTTTGGATATAACCATCTTACAAAATATACTGCTATCAGCAAATTATTTCATCCATGAAGGAGATTTTTACCAACAAGTATGTGGGGGTACCAATGGACGGTTCCATAAGTGGATATATCTCTGAATTTTACCTCCTGGAAATAGAAAATCACATCATTTCTAAGTACGCTTCCCCAGACCTTAAATTTTATGGAAGGTACGTATATGATTGCTTATAGGCAAACCACACACCATAAATACCGTCTTCCATGAGTTGAATAATGCAGATGATCAGCTACAATTCACAACTGAAAATGAAGAAAACAACAGGATCAACTTCCTAAATTTAATATTAACAAGAAATGCCACCAAAATCAACACAAAAATAAACCACAAACCTACAAATAAGGGGAATTATTTACATTTTGACAGCTACGGCCCCCTTCTCTCACAAAAAAAGAAATCCTAATAGCACAG
Organism: Mastigoproctus giganteus; assembly: GCF_048544385.1. Lineage (NCBI taxonomy): Eukaryota > Metazoa > Arthropoda > Arachnida > Uropygi > Thelyphonidae > Mastigoproctus > Mastigoproctus giganteus. The sequence goes on along the minus strand of NC_143581.1, from coordinate 225,632,546 downwards.
TTCAACAATGCTTTCAGGTATTCATCTACAGAGGATGAACACAAACAGGAGATCGAAACGCTTAAGAATAGATTTTTCAACCGCGGTTACCCAAAATGGCTCATAAATGGCGCCTTAAATACAGCTGAAAAAAGCAGTAAAGAAAAACCAAAACGAGAAGCACCAAAAAAAACAATGGATAGGGCTTCCGTATATTGAAACGTACCAACAACCATTGAAAAAAATCTTCAAAGATTCTGGAGTAAATCTAGCCTTTGGCAGCTCCAAGAAATATTGGGCATACCTAAAAAGCTCAGCTATCGACAAAAAACCAAAAAAACAATAGATATTAAACAGCAAATAAACGTGGTTTATGCAACCCCCTGCACCCCGGATTGCGATTACATATGTACAGGCAGCATGAGAACATCGCTACATACAAGAATCCAAAAACATAAAAGAAGTTTAAAAGTAGCCGCAAATAACAAAGAAAAAACAGACTGAAATGAAGCAGTAAAGAAAAACCAAAACGAGAAGCGCCAAAAAAACAATGGATAGGGCTTCCGTATATTGAAATGTACCAACAACCATTGAAAAAAATCTTCAAAGATTCCGGAGTAAATCTAGCCTTTGGCAGCTCCAAGAAATATTGGGCATACCTAAAAAGATCAGCTATTGACAAAAAACCAAAAAACAATAGATATCAAACAGCAAATAAACGTGGTTTATGCAACCCCCTGCACCCCAGATTGCGATTGCATATGTACATCGCTACATACAAGAATCTTGTATGTAGCGATGTACATACTTGTATGTAGCGAGAACATCGCTACATACAAGAATCCAAAAACATAAAAGCAGTTTAAAAGTAGCCGCAAATAACAAAGAAAAAACAGACTGAATGGAAAAAAATAATAGTTTTGAATTGGTAGCTCACCACTATTACCCCATCTTCAAAAACACGATAATAATTGACAAACAAGACACAAAATTTAAATTAGAAACCAGTGAGACACTAGCAATGAGATCAACAAACAGATCAATAAACATACATAGACCAATAATAATCTCTGAAGAATGGGACCTAAAACAAATATCCTCTAAGTTCAACTTTAACAACAGAACATAATGCCCCCCTCCCCCCAAATCTAGGACCTCTACTAACAGGGACGGGTAGTCACGCACACAGATTTCCGAGTGAAAACCCCTTTATTTCCCTTTCCTACCTTTTTTTCGCCAAAAAAAAAAAAAAAAAACATCTACAATTTCCAAATTCCGAAACTATAAGTGTAATATGGTGAGGCGAGAAATTTTTCCTTCCCTCACCCTACTTCACCCTTTTCCGACTACTCAACCCTCCCCCCACCACGCTTTTGAAATACGGCAATGGAACATGCCCGAGCTATAAAAGACAGCCTCAACACGTATTCACCCTCCTTTGAAGATGGTATTAACGAAAAGCCCCCATCAGGCTTCAGGATATCATCTCCCTTTATGCCTACAATTACTCCCCACAAGGACTTAGGACAAAAGCTGGCTTTTTCCTTCATCCTCCTTCCATATAATTGCAATTTCAACACCTTCTGAATTGCACCTCTCCTGGAAATTGTCGTCCCTGAAGAAAACCCCAGGTAAGAGTATTCTTCTGCCTTAAAATAAAATATATAATATTCTTAAAATTTAATATTCCTTTAATTTCCCGAAAATAGCCTAAACTACCCTTTTCAAAAAATCCACAAAGTTTATTTTAAATCCATAATGAGATCGCAGATCCTCTACAAGGAAAAATTACAATAAATTATTAGCATTTGTCCGATTTTACGAAAATTAGCAGGTCTCGACTTCTTAAGTTGTTTGTCCAACTGAAATGATACACTTTGAACATTACTGTTCCGATATTTTCTACCAATTCATTGGCAATAAATGAGGATGAAATCAAGAATGGGTGATTTCAGCAAGATTCTGTCACTGCCCACATTGCTAAACAATCAATAACACTTCTATGCAAAAGTTTTGCTCATCAAATAATCTCAAAAAAGCAGTAACTTGCCCTTAATGCAAAACTGCTCCAATTTGTATAGCAGCAGTCTTTTATGTGCAATAGTATCAAAAGCTTTTTGCAAATCTAAGTATATGTTATCAAAATTATTTTTTTTTGCATCCAGTTCCTTTGTTACTGTGTCATAGTATTTAATTAGATTGGTCAGACATGATCACTCCTTAACAAACCCATGTTGTGATTGCAGTATAACTGCACTATTGTCTATATGGTCCTGCATTATTTCTTTAGCCAGTGGCTCCATTATTTTCCTTGGAATAGAAGTTAAGCAAAGAGGTCCATTATTACTCACATTTCCCTTTGATCCCCTTTGTGCATTAGGGATACATTTGCACAACTCCAGTTCATAAGAACTTCTCCTGAATTTAAGGATGCTCTCGTAATTGTGGCTAAAGGTTTGCTTACCTCTTTCACTGCCTCCTTTAACATAACGGGATAGATACCATCCACCACAGGTACATTTTTTAGGTTTAGCAATTTTCTCTTCCACTTTCCTTTTAGTTATCACAAAATAATTCAGCTACCTGCTAGAATTTGACTCAGTTCTGACATCCCCATCTTTAAAACATTCCTTGCGTGAATGTAGACAAAAATACGGTTCGGTTAATTCACAACCTGAGCAAGTTCATCAACAGTTAATCCATTCATATCTAGTGGACCGATGTTACTCAATCCCCTCCTTCTATTGTTTACATCAGTAAAGAAGTATTTGCTGCTTTTCTTTGCATTATTTTCCAGAGACTTCTGGTAATCTACCTTAACTTGCTTAACCTCCTAATTCGATTGCAGACTAGTTTATACTACTGCAACTGTATCACCTGATAATTTATGTGTATCCCACAAATTTTTCTTCGCTGCCACGAGTCTCATCAATTTATCTGACATTCATTTAGGTAGGTTTATGCCTTGAACTGTATCTCTTTGTTGGTATAAAAAGTCTAGTATCTTTTACAATAACATCCCTGCATGCTCCTCATTTAGAATTTGTGCTAGTAACTTGATTAATTGGTTCCACTGCAGAGAATTTAAAAATAATCTTGCTAGCAATGCTGATTTCAAGTTTAATTTATTTACCAGTTGCTAGCAATAAATAAAATAAATATAGTTAACTAACTATAATAAAGTTACAGTTAACTGTTGTCAGAATATGTGCATTGTGCAAGATAAGGTTAAATTGTGACTTGGACAATTATGAAGAGAGCAGCTTAAAGATTTTTTTTTTTTTTTAATTAGTTTTGATGAATCATTCAATGGCTTAGATATATCAACTGCTTGAAGATACTAAAATGAAACACTTTTTCAGATTCTATAAAGAACAGAACCAAACTAGTCACTAAAGAACAGTTGATAAACACATATAAACACATTTTTTTTAGCACAAATAAATACTTAAATATTTATTTAGCTTTAAGCATGTTGTCGCTTGTTTGAACCTGTAATTTATTATTCAACTGTTCTCTGAATGGACCGCTGCTCTTGTTCTATGCATATACAAGGTGTGTCTGAAAAGTTTTACACCTGACTTTTTTTTAAACGATACTACTAGCACCATACACTGGCCACTGTTGAAGCTATTCCCCATCAAGTCTGAACTGGCTGTGATAAGTTTCATCCGTGTACATGAAGGTGTTTTACTAGACGGCTGTGTTTAAACTGGTGCAGTAAAATCACGTCAAGGATTCAAGGACCGAGCAAAGAGTGTGATAAAATTTTGTTTTAAGGTCTGAAAAAGTACAACTGAAACAGTTGCAATGGTGAGTGCAACTTATGGACACAATGCACTCTCACAATTACACATTTTTCTATGGGCAGTTCCACGAAGGGCGGGACGATGTTCAGGATGATGATGCACGAAGTGGTTGTCCATCCCAGTCACCTATGGACTTGACTGTTGAAAAAATTTGGCACCTGCAAATAGAATCGTCGCCTGTCACTCTAAATGATAGCATACCAGCTTCACAGAAGAAAAGATACCATGAGTTTGACTGTTGTTGGAGACTTGGGGGGGGGGAAGAAAAGAAAAGTGTGCTCGCACTTTGTACCGCATGCATTGACAGAAGAATAGGAGGAATGAGTTGCTATGTCCAGATTTGACTGAGATTGCAGACAGTGATCCAGCCTTTTTTTTTTTTTAAATCATAACTGGTGATGAATCCTGGTGCTTTGCATACAAACCTGAAACATAAAAGCCAGTCAGCTGCATGGGTTGGAGATAATTCACCAAAGCTGAAGAAATTCCAGTTCCAAAAGCCTGACACCAAAATGACATTAGCAATTATTTTTTGGTTGGCAAAGAGCTGTGCACAAAGAATTTGTACCAGAAGGTCAACTCTGAATTATACAAAGGAATGATGGACACCATTCCTTTGTAAAATTGAAAGAAAACGTCGGCCAGAGGATGAAAGTGAGGTGAATGATTCTTGCATTCTGACAATGCACTTTCACGCATTTTTCAGATTTCGCACCATTTTGACAGCATTTCAGAGATCCAAAACAGCTTGACAAGGAAGTTAAACAGGGTTCCACAAGATTAGTTCTGCAGAGCCATCCAGAAGCTGTATAACTTGCACAGAGGTGTATTGAGTTATGAGGGATGTACTTTGAAGATTAAATGGTAATAATTTTTTTTCCTTGAGATTTTGATTTTTTATGAATGCAATCCTAAAATTTTTCAGACACACTTTATAATATTTTTGATTTACAAAAGAGAACAATCGATAAATGTTTGAATGGTGTGTTTTTACTGTGTATATGTGGTGAGTGGTGAGTCAAAAGGTTTTCCTCTTTTTAACCATAGAATAAAACACCTTAGTCACTCCATACAGATCCCCATGTGTTGTTGACCAAAGGCACTGAACAATCCATGCTATGCAGCAAAACTACCCATGTAATACAATGGGTATGGCACAAAATATTTCAACATGGATATGCATTGATCATTACAGTGATGAGGCTATCACATCTCACAACCCATAAGAGAACCCCAATGAAAGTCCATCACAATCAAATGTATTTACACCAGACACAGAAGAAGAGCTACTGAACAATGGACAGCTAGAGATGGATTTCCTAGTCTGATGATTTGCATTTTTAGCTGCACCATGCAGGTGTGGCACATTCAACACGAAGCTCTTGAACTCCACAAAGGGGATTTTATAGTCTGGTGGGGCAGCATAATGTTTTGGGGCAATGTTTGGTGAGGGATCCTGGATGCCCCCTGGTATCTGTCAATAAGTGTCTCAGAGACTCGAATAGGTCCATCATTCCTGATTCCATTTATGGTGGCCATTTTTATGAACCATCAAGGCATCTTGATGGTTCACTAACCAAAAATTACATCATGGCTGCAAGGTGTTGGGTTAGTCCAACATGCAGCCTGGTGGTAGTTTAGTAGTAGTAGTAGTACTACTGGCAAATAATGCAAGCTTATATAGCATCAGCCAAAAAAAAAAAACCCACACACCTCACTCATCCATATCCTCAAAGAACTTGTCTAGTTCTTCCTTGAATTTATCAAACCACTCACTTCCACAAAAACAGATGAAAGCCTGTTCCAACAATCAACCCCTGCTGGCTGAAGGCAAACTTACACACATTTATCCTTCAACCATCCTTCCTCAACTTGAATTTGTGACCCCCTCGTGTGTGTAGTCTCAGCAAGAGGAAGCATGCCATCAACATTTAGCTTACTCTATCTATTAAGGCCTTAAACACCTCAATCAGAACTCCACACAAGTGCTTTGTCTTCAGATACTGCAATTTGCAGAACTAAAGCCTTTCTCGATAAGAGCACCCTTGATAAGATCTCTGCATCCATTCCAGCAGATCCACATCCTTCCTAAATTGAAGCCTCCAGGCCAGTATATAGTACTCAAGATCCAGCCTAACCATTGCCTTGTACAGAGGGATAATCACCTCCTTATCCCTGCTAGCAAAGTTTCTGTACATCACTGACAAAACTCCATGAGCATTATTTTTTGCATCCAGTTCCTTTGTGACCACATTGTAGTATCCAATCAAATTAGTCAAACAAGATTTCCCCTTAACAAATCCATGTTGTAACTTTATAATTGCATTCCTATCTAGATGGTCCTGCATTACTTCTTTAACCTGTGAATCCATTATTTTTCCTGAACGATGTCAAGCTAACAGGTCTGTAATTACTCAATCCACATTTTGATCCCCCTTTATGAATTGGGGACACATTGGCACATCTCCAGTTGATAGGGACCTGCATTGAATTAAAGGATGCTCTCATAATTATGGCTAAGGGTTTGCTAACCTCCTTTTCTATCTCCCTTAATTAATTGGATAGATTCCATCCACTCCAGGTACCCTTTTTATGTTTAGCTTCAACAATTTCTCTTCCACTTTCCTTTCAGTAATCACAAAATCATTCAGCTCCTCAATAGAGTTTGAAACTTCTGGCATCCCATCCCCTAAAGAATTCCTGATGTGTGAATGTAGATGCAAAATACCTATTCAATATCTCAGCAACCCAAGCAGTGTCATCAATAGTTAACCCATTGACATCAAATGACCCAACGTGATTCTCTGTCCTCCTCTCTCCTTCCATGGCTGCCAACTTGGACAACCAACCTTAGCCCAATATGAACATTGTGGAATGTATCATTTGACATCTAAATCACATACCACTGAATACCTTGAAATTGTGAAATTCACTGTGGTTGGCATGGGTTACCACAACCATGTCACAGTGTCACCCTACAGCACTTCATGAAGTCTATGCCACAACATATTAAGGCTGTGCTGCACATGCAAATACAAGGTAAGTGTTCCTAATTCAATGCAAACTGCACTGTAATAAAACACAACATATGTCAATAAAAGTGATAACCTATACTAGATTTAAAAGCATTAAAATATACATTAATACAATACTGAAATTCTGGGTGTAATACTCTAATATTATTTATTAGTTTAATATCTATATCTTGTATTTTATTTTTATATACAAATGCCATAGTATTGGATATTTATTCTATTTGATTATAGCTCCTAGAGAATGAAAGAACATTTCAGTGACTTGTATCAGATTTTGTTAACAGTTTCTTTGGAATATCAAAAAAGAGTGTATTATACAAGGAAAAATTTGTATGTAAATCATGCAACATTTGTAATTCACATTTAATCATCTTATTTCAACTTTAACTGATTTACGTATGACCCAAGCATTACAGAAATAAAAATAGCAATATTTACATAGATCGTATGTATAGCTTAGCTTAATATTTCCACATTTTCCCCAATGTATCAAGAGTCAATATTTACATAATAATAACAGAATTTTTTAATCATAATTGAAATCATATAATTTACACGGTATGTTTCCTACATAATGTATAAGGTGCATTATGAATGGAATGATGAATGCAGATAAGCAATAGTTCTGCCAGTTGATTATCAGTGCCACAGAATGATGGCTGAAATCAATTATGAGAACAAAATTGGATAGGATAATTCATTACTACTAAAAACTAAATCAAAAGCCCCCAAATTATTTGTTTCTTAATTTTAAATTTGTGGTGGCTGAAGCTAAAGATCTAGTTCCCACCAATAAAAAATTACCATGGTGAATGGGCAGGTGAAATTTTTTGAGCCCTGTCCAAGTGCAAAATGGATTTCACTGTACCAAAATCAGAGCAAAAATCACAAACCAGAAGAAACAGTAACTGTTTCTATCACTAGTTTATTGCTAGTTTTAAATATGCCACATATCATCCATTCATCTGCAGTGGATGAACAAAAATTACCTACTTCGTAGCACTTTAAAAATCATGAAGAAATGTTAGAAAGTGAGGAAGTATTTGACAAAGGAAGATGCTAGGTATTAGAACAGGTTAGAAGAGGAGCTTTCTCTGCACATATGCACGCATGCACATACAAAGTTTTAAACGTTTTCAACATACATTTGCACATGATACTGCATATTTATTTCACAGTACATAAACCCAAAAATGTCATGTGGATATTTTTTATTTTTAATCTTTTGTCAGGACAACAGTTGTACAGCTTTGACTATATTTTTATAATCAATGCTTATATTACTGCCAAAAAGTCAAAAGAGTGCATGCTTATATTACTGCTAAACTATTACTACTTAAGAATAATCTTGACAGTTGCAAAATTTACTAGTTTCCAAGTTTAATCATCATATAAATCAGTAAGAATAATCTTAGATACAGAAATTTAATGTGGTTAACTTGATGCCCTTAAACCATCGTTCAAGATTCAAGGATCTGAACAAAGTCACAGTACAAATTGGATTCTTAATTCTTTTGTGGCTTATGCAAAGGGTGCCTAGCTTTGTTGAACTACTTGACTTATAAATATTGCCAAGATTAAAATGAAACATATGAAGCATTCAGAATTTAAAAAAAAATTTCATGTGTCATCTTCAGTTTTCAATCACATAAGCCTCCCAGTCAAACTTGGCAAGAAAGAATTTCAGTAGACAATAACATTGAGATAAAGAATAACCTGTTTGTGATCCTTTTATTCTGGCATTTCTTCAAACTCAGAAACAGCAGTTTATCCTTTAGTTTCTGAAAATGCCGTCATCCATTATTCAAAGAATGCCCACATCCTAATAGCAGCTAAAATAACAGCTATTGCTGCCACATTTCTTGAGAAATATGTATTGTTATCCAGTTGGTAACTTGGCAATAAATAACTTTACAACAAATTACACTCACCATAGAAGACTTCCATTATACTAAAAAACAATTACAGTAGAGTGTCAGTTATCCAAAATAATTAATGTCAGATTTCTTCTGGATAGCAAAATTTTCCAGTAATAGAATGTAAGGTAAAATTAAATAAATTCTGTTATAATCTATTAAGGTAAAAGAAAAAAAAACTTTAAATAGGGTGAAAAAAAAAAAAAAAAAAAAAAATTATTTAATTTAAAAAAAAAAATAATAATCTATACATAAAAATTCGCACGTTTACATATGTCTGTATATTTGGATAGGTATTTCACCGGAAATTTTATGTGGAAAAAAATTTAAAGTAATTTTTTAAAATAATGTTCGATTGGTTTTTTTTTTCATTTGTTGTGACTTTTTTTTTTTTTTTTTTTGCTGTAAAATCTCTCAAGTTCCTTAATAATATCAATTTAATTATATTGCATTCCTCCTGGTTTTCTGCCCATTTCAGTGCTGTTCCTTTTCGTTGATATTTTACTGTAAAAAACTGAGAAAAATAATAAATCGCAGTTTCAGGCCGATATTATTCTGGAGCTAAACTAAACATAAGGTGAAATGAAGAGAACAAAATATGTCATGGAAAATTGGGTTCACAGAAGCGAATGACTAAATTCTATTGCTCATGGTTTCCGAGAAAACCTATTAGTCTTAATCCAACACTTCAACAGATATCCAACGTTAAAAAAACACAGAAATACTCTCGTAGCATAATAAATACTTGTCTCAAATACTACCATTAATAAAAAAAGAAGAAGAAAAATCAGCTTTTCAAATTATCCTGGATAACTAACATTCTACTGTATTTTAACTGCGGTTTATTATAATACAAGTTTACCACAGCGAGTTCAATTTATTTCTTTTATCATTGGCATATTTCTAAAAAATGGCTAAAATGACAATAGCTATCATTTTAGTTATTAGAATGTCACTTAGCATATTATAAGTAATAACAAGTTAAGTTAATATGCATGTATTACAATTTGTGCATGTTATACTTTTATTTCTTAAGTTAATTGAATTTTTATTTTTCTGTGATTAATTGAATTGAAAAATAAATAATTAACTCTATTCTCAGTAATCAATTACTAAATGATTAACTAATAATATCTAAAAGCAACTGTCTTCACACTTCACTGCACATACCTCCCAATGGAATATTCACTCCACGATTTGTAATAATTGTAATATGAAATGTAACACATAGCTCGTGATTTAATAAATTAAACAATCATAGTATACTGTCAATGTTTTCATAATGCATTTATCTATTTCATCTTGGATTTTAATAACATGTATTTAAACATTTCTGATGTGAGTGATATAAGCAAATAGCAATAATTCATATGTTAATGAATTATTCATAATAATAATTCATTAATAATTATTCAAATAATAATGATTTATGTATTTAGAAGATGATAAAAAAAAAAAAAAACAAGCAAAAAAGCAATGACTTTTATGTTCAAACTGAGAACTTCTCATTTCTGTGCACCTGCCATATTGCACATTCATTTCTCCAATCAGCACATGGCAACCAATTTAGACATCAAAATATGTTTGATGTCTAAATTTGCAGATGATGTAAAGATTGGTAGAGTAGTTAATGATCACTGCCAAGCAGAGCTTCTTCAGAGTGACCTAGACAGACTTCGGGGATGGTCAGAAAAATGGCAGCTGTGCTTTAATCCAGCAAAGTGTAAGGTATTACACTTGGGGAACAGTAACCCAAAAATAATTTATACACTAGGTGGAGTTGAACTAAATCCGGTAGTGGAGGAAAGAGACTTGGATGTTATGATACGGTCAGACATGAAGTTCTCCGAGCATTGTAGATAGGTTTCAAGGAAGGCCCATGGTGTCCTATCGAGGATTTATTGAACATTTGCTAGTAGAGATAAGGATGTTATAATTCCATTATATAAGGCTATTGTTAGACCACACTTGGAATACTGTGTTCAAGTATGGAGACTGCACCTAAAGAAAGACATTGAGCTTCTTGAAAGGGTCCAAAGACTGGTAACTCACCTGGTGAGATCTGCAAAAGGGCATCCATATGAGGAAAGACTTCGAATATGTGGTTTGCAGAGCTTGGAAACTAGGCACCTTAGAGGAGAATTGACTGAAATGTTTACGGCTCTGAGAGGCATAAGTAAAATGAATGAGGACGAAATTTTCAAAGTTATAAATGATACTAGAACTAGAGGACATAAATTCAAGTTACAAGGTCGAGACATTTATACTGGATTGCAGGAAGTTTTATTTTAGCCAGGAGTTACATGGGTGGTAGAGGCTGACAGTTTCGGGAAATTCAAAGGTCAGCTGGATAGTTATCTACAGGAGGAGGGAAACGCATAGATGGTCTATTTTCTTTTGTTTTATTATTTATTTATTTTAATTTTCTTATTATTATTTTATTCTTTTTTTTTTTGGTTGGTGCAGCATAAGCCATAGGCTTTCTTACACCATGTGGCCATTGCTAATACTAATAAATAATAACTGCCAGATTTCTATTGGTCCAATTTTAATGAATATCCATCGACTGGGAGTCAAGTTATTACATGTGGATGGCTGGATGTAGTGAAGACAATAACCACTTTATGCATATATGCACCACCACAATGCCAGACTTGTGAGACCGTCCAATCAGTTCAACACATATTAATAGACTGTCCTACATAAGCAAATGAACGCAAACAAGCCTTCAAAGATATTTATAGGACACATGACACCATTACCCTAACAGACCTCTTGAAAAATAGAGATGCCTTCACAGAGGTTTTCAACTTCCTTAAAGCTATTAATTTATACCACCTCCTCTAAAGAAGTGAATACAAGCAACAGACTAACACAATGACATATGAATCGGGTTAAAAGGAACAATTGAACTGGTGCATTATGACCCGGGTAGTCCATGCACCACTAAACCTCAAGACAAACAAACAAACAAGCATATATGCTAATGCCTAAAAAAAAGAAGAAAGGGCAAGCCATTTTAGTACACTGAAAGATAAACAGCTATTCCCGAGTTTGAAGGAGAAACACCAAATAAATCACAAGTAATCTTTTATTGTAAATTAGCTAATAAGCATTGTTAATGAACTTAACCAGTCTTTGTTAACTAAAATATGTTAAGGATATAATGTAAGAATTGTAATTAAGATTATCCCATTATATTAAGCATAATTACAGTATAACAGAGCCACTAATAAGCATCTAAAATTATGGAATAACAAAACTTTTTACCACAACTGGTACAATAGTAGAAAATAAATTTATAAAATAAAATAATGGAAGAGCACAAAACAAAATGCAGCAAAATACAGATGCTCAAAAAATAAAAGATTATATGGTTCAAGACAAAAAATACTTTAAAATACTAATTTTTTTTTGACAACCTTGCAAAGAAAGTGGTCTGTCAATAAAAGCTATGCACTTTTGTTTTTAATAATTTTTAATCTTTTACCAATACTTGGTTATTTTTTAAGTCCATTTATATCACTTCATTTTATTTTGTGCCATTCCAGTAATGGATTTTATTTAATAAATTTATTTTTTATTACTGGTGCATTGGCTGGGAAGAAGTTTCATTATATCAAGATCTCAATATTCCAAAAATTTTTTTTACTGCAACTAGATTGGTACTAAAACTGTAGCAAAATAGCACAGAAAACCTCTGATGTTAATAGAACACGATGGGAAGAGTCCTGAAAAGAAGTCTGCTCGGAATGCAGTCAATGTTTTTCAGCACACACACGCACGCACAGTGAAATGATTGGGATATGTGTCAGCCCTAGTACAGTATGCAGGACACTGCATGATATGGGTTACCATGATTGTGCAGCTATCCAAAAGCCACTAATCACCCCAACTAATGCCAGACGCCATCTAGCTTGGTGTAAAGCCTGCTGTTCTTGCACAGTAAACCAATGGAAAGGTGTGACAAATGCCCAGAAAAAGCTACCTGTCAGATTGTAACATCCTGACAATTAAGTTTGATGGAGGTAGAGTGCTTATCAGGAGGGGGGGGGCTGTTTTTCATGGTTTTGCCTGTGACCATAGGTTGTTTTGGACGAAACCATTAATGCCGAGGTCCATCTAAACATCTTGGACAGTAATGAATTACCTTCACTGTGGCAGCACATAAAGAAAGGCCCATATTCCATGCCATACTGCTTGCATTGTGACAGACTGGTTTGAGGATATCAACATCAACATCAAAAAGTTGGACTAGCTAGCCCAGTACCCTGACTTCAATGCTATAGAGAACCTCTGGGATGAATTGGATCATTGGGGGGTGTGAAGAGAGACTGCTCAAAAAAAACAGAACTGAACTGGTTGCCACTCTGAAGGCCAAATAGAGGAATATATCATGAATAAAGGCTAAAGGTTTCAGAACATCTCATTAATTTTCATGTAAGTAAAGGTTATTTGTAGATATGCAGATACATGTTTCATCAAGTCTAAAGAAATAATTTTAGGAAAACATTCTAAGTTCTATTTTCAGAAAAATTATATCTTAAAGTAAACATGGACAATCTAATTCAGGTCTAGGAGAAACTTCTGAAATCCAAGGGCAAGTATTTCATTGATCTAATTCTGCCAGATTTATAATGTATAATATTAATAATAACAATGCTGAGGTTATAGAGCAAGCCTACAAGAAGTGCCGCAACCTGTACACAGCCTACATCGATTACGGCAAGGCCTTCGACTCCATGCCTCATAGCTGGCTAATAGAGACACTGAACATCTACAGTCACTCCTATAATGACAAATTTCCTAGGAGAAATGATGTCGAAATGGAGTATATTAAGGTCGAGAACATCACAACTAAACCAATCGCCATTAGGATGGGAATTTTTCTGGGAGATGCCCCAAGCCCACTGTGGTTCTGTCTAGCACTTAACCTGCTATCCACCATGCTCAACAGCAGCAAATTACAGATATAACCTCAGATGAGGAAAGAAGAACCTGTACACCCTCGCCCACCCGATGTACATGGATGACATCAAGCTCTACGTGTCAACCGAGAAGCAACTCCAGCAACTACTCTGGATCCCTGAAGAATTCAGCAATGATATTAGGATGGAATTTGGTTTAGACAAATGAAAGACCCACAGATTGCACCAGGGAACATTAGTCGATCGAAACTACCCATTTCAGACCGGTAAAGAGATTGAAGCCATGACAGTGGGAGAGGCCTACAAATACCTGGGGATGATGCAGGCTCAGCATTTACAGCACAAGGAAATCAGGGTCTGCCTAACCAAAAGATACCATCAGCCTCAGATGCCTGCTGAATGGAGGGAACACGGTTAAAGCCATAAACACCTAGACTATCCCAGTGGTAACATACTCCTTCGGGGTCATAGATTGGACTAACACTGAGCTGGAGGATATCATGAGAAAGACAAGGACAATGATGTCCAACACCACCTGAAGTCTGCCATGGAGAGACTGACAATAGCTCAGAAAGAAGGAGAAAGGGGCCTGATAGACCTCATCGAGCAACAGAAAACGGCGATTGCTAACCTGAAGGATCAGCTCTACCAGGCTATAAGGAAGATAAAGTGGTATACCCCCACTCAAACAAAGCATGGAGTCCCCTCCCACCCAGATGGCACACACGAAGCTAGAAAGATTGGCAAAGAAGATACTCCATGGCAGACCCAGAATGACCTCCATCAAGATCACACAGATAAAATTGCTTCCAATGCATAGCTCATGAGCAGGACGCTCTTCCTCGAGACTGAAGGATTCATGCTTGCCATCCAAGACCAGGTAAAGAACACCAGAAGCTATAGAAAATACATCACCAAGGAGCCCAGAGTGTCTGATGACACATGTAGATGATGCCACCTGGTCTCAGAAATGATCCAACACTCGCTGCGGGATGCAAGGTGTCACCCAGACTGAGTACACTCATAGACATGACCAGTTAGCCAAGATAATAGATCAGAAGCTAACAAGGAAATACCAGCTGATCAAAGAAAGTGTACTGTACTACAAGTACAAATACCAGGCAGTACTAGAGGCCCCAACCCACAAGCTGTACTATGACCACGCTATAATAACAGATAACACAATCTCGGCACAACAGACCGGCCATAATACTTGTGGACAAGAAGGAAAAGGCTACCTATGTGACTAACATAGCAACTTCCAGAAAACCCATGAGGAAAAATCAGGAAGTACACGGACCCAAGACAGGAGATCAAAAAGATGTGGCATATGCAACAAGTAATGACCATCCCAATCATTGTTTCAACCACTGGTATGGTGCCAAAGATCCTATATAACAGCCTAGCAGCAATAGGTCTCCCAGCGAACACCTAAAAGGAACTCCAGAAATTCACAATCCTGAACACCTGTAGGATAGTCAGAGAGTTCCTCGACCAACAGTAGTAACACCAGACATAAAAACAACCACCCTGTGTACTTGGTAGCAATACCCATCACGAGGTGGAATTCCCAATCAGGGAGATATAATATAAGAGCAATAATAATAATAATAAGGTTACCCCATTGGACTTACCTTCCCCAAGGCCGGAGTGACAGCTGAGGCAGATAGTGGTGCCATCTGGTGTCACTCGCGGGAATCTAAATTTAAAAAAAATAAACCACTGGACATAAGCCAAAGCTAAACAAGTCCACCTCCATAGATTGATGATGTTGCAGAGAAATATTATTCATACTGTATCGAGTGTGGCGGAGGATAAAGTCACTTGCATTCAGGCCTTAGAAGAGGGGTCGGTTCGAAAAGTTGGAGACAGTCTCCCAAGCAAGACAGTGGAGCAAGTGCCGCTGTCCCCTGTAAGGCTACCACAAGAGAAGGGCAAGACCATCCAGCCACCAACTGGAAGTGCTTCCTGCGCAACTGCGCTAGAGACCACCCAGGAAAGAAGAAAACAGCAACGCATGAAGTGGAGCATTGAAATGAATATGTACATCATGCGAGCATACTATGAAATAACCAGGCTTGACAACGATATGACAATGTACAGGTGTTGACTACATCTTGAAAAAAATCAAGCAGGATGTCAGCAATCAACTACAAAGCACAAAGAATATGGTCAATATGGAACTAGAGGAGGAACAGCAAGAAGAAACACAACCCAGAGTATCTGAAGTGGAAAGAGACGAAGTCATGCTATCCAGAATAGAGGACGAGTGGAAGAAGGCCCTAACAGAATTCAAAAGAATCGATCCCACAAGAATCCACATGATACCTAAGCAGAGGCCAAATAAAATCCTGTGGAGAGCAACAGACCACCTCAATCGGCAAATAATGCCACATTACCTTGATGGTGCAATACCACATAACAATGGTGCAACGCCGGAGGCTATCCACACAGCCGTATACTGTGCTGCCATAGCAGCCACTAGGATTAATGGAAAAGAAACGAGAGACCAGCAGCAGAAGAACCGAAAACAGAAGGAACCGCCAGATTGGGAAAGAAGACTACAGCAGAAGATAGAAGAATTAAGAGTCAAGATAGGTCAGTTGACCCAGTACCAACAGGATAATAGAAGTAAGAAATTGATTGGAAAGGTGAAGAGCATCCTCAAGAGAGACGGCGTCCACAGCAAACATGAGACCAGAAATCAGAGAATAGGAGAATACTTGGACACACTGAAGCAGAACCTCCTCGCACTCAGCAAGAGACTACACTGATACAAAGAGAGCTCCCAGAGGAAAATAAACAACCGAATCTTCGATGAGGACCAAAGAGCCTTCTACAGGAAACTGGGTGAAGATGAGAAAGCAGAAAATGGACCACCCGAGAAGAAGACGATCGAAGAATTCTGGGGGAATATCTGGAGCAGTGAAGTAAGACATAACAACAGAGCACCCTGGATAGAAGCAGAACGGAAGAAAACGAAGGACACACAAGAGATAAAGAGAGTGGGAGATTCAAGAAGAAGTAAAACAGTTGATCAGGAACACCCACAACTGGTGAACCTCGGGAATTGATAACATCCATAACCTGCACACACAAGCACCTAGCAGAGCAGTTCGCTCGAATGATAAGGCACCCGGAGACAATCCCCAAGTTTCTCACTGAAGGAGTCACATATCTGAAGCCTAAAGATAAAGATACAAGAAACCCAGCGAAATACAGGCCAATCACATGCCTCCCAACGACGTACAAAATCCTGACCAGCTGCATAACCAAGAAGATATCAGACCACTTAGAGAGTCAGAACATAATGGCCGAACAGTAGAAAGGATGCAAGGAGCAATTAACTATAGATGCCGCAGTTATGGAGCAAGCCATCAAGAAGCACCGCAACCTATACATGGCCTAAATCAATTACCGCAAGGTCTTCGACTTCGAAACTCATAGCTGGCTAATAGAGGCCCTGAAGATTTACAAGGTCAATCCGATAGTGACAAACTTCCTAGGAGCAATAATGGTGAAATGGAGTACTACCATTAAGGTCGAGAACATCACAACCAGGACAATCCCCATTAGAAGAGGAATCTTTCAAGGAGATGCTCTGAGCCCACTATGGTTCTGTCTAGCACTCAACCTGCTATCCACCATGCTCAACGGCAGCAAGTATGGATATAACCTCAAAGAAGGAAGAAAGAATCTGTACACCCTTACCTACCTAACCCACATAATGTACACGGATGACATCAAACTCTACGCGGCAACAGAGAAGCAACTACTCTGGATCAACAAAGAATTCAGCAAGGACATCAGGATGGAATTTGGTCTAGACAAATGCAAGAACCACAAAATGCATCAAGGAAAATTAGTTGGCCGAAACTACCAGCTGCTGACTGGTAAAGAGATCGAAGCTATAACAGAAGGAGAGACCTACAAATACCTAGGGATAATGCAGGCTGAGCAGTTAGAACACAAGGAAATCAAGAAGTGCCTGACCGAAAAATATTATCAGAGACGAAAAATATTATCAAGCCTGCTGAAATCAAAATTGAACGGAGGTAACACAGTTAAAGCCATAAATATCTATGCAACTCCAGTACTAACATACACATTCAGGGTCATAGAGTGGACTAACACCGAGCTAGAAGATATCATGTGAAAGACAAGGACAATGATGACCAAGAGTTGCCAACACCACCCGAAGTCAGCAGTGGAGAGACTAACAATACCTCGGAAAGAGGGAGGAAGGGGGGCCTGATAGAGCAACAGAAAACACTGAAGACAGTAAACCTGAAGGATTACTTTGAGAACAACACAGCACCACTCCACCAGGCCATAAGGAAGATAGATAAGTGGTATACCCCATTCAACCTAAGCGAAGAACCCCCTCCCGCCCAGGTAGTACAAGAAACAAAGTTAGAAAGATGGGCAAAGAAGACACTCCATGGCAGATGCTACAATGACCTCCATCAAGATCACATTTATAACACTGCTTCCGATGCATGGCTCACAAGTGGGATGCTCTTCCCCAAGACTGAAAGATTCATGCTGGTCATCAAAGACCAAGTAATCAACACCAGAAACTACATCGCAAAGGAGCCCGGAATGTCAGATGACACATGTCGACAATGCCACCTGTTCTCAGAAGCGATCCAACTCATCACTGCGGGGTGCAAGGTGATCACCGAGACTGAGTACACTCATTGACATGACCAGTCAGCCAGGATAATACATCAAAAGCTAGCGAAGAAATACCAGTTGACCAAAGGAAGTGTACCATACTACAAGTACAAACCCCAGGCAGTACTAGAGATCCGAACCCACAAGCTGTACTGGGACCATGCCATAATAACGGATAAGACCATCCCGACAACAGACCAGACATAACCCTTGTGAACAAGATGGAAAAGGCTACCTACCTGATTGACATAGCGGTGCCCAACACTAGCAATGTCCGGAAAACCCATGAGGAAAAAATTAGGAAGTACACGAACCTGAGACACGAGATCAAGGAGATGTGGCATATGCAAGAAGTATCAATCATCCCGATCATCTGTGTCAACCACCGGTATGGTATCAAAGACTCTACATAGCAGCCTAGCAGCAATAGGTCTCACACAGAACACCTACAAGGAACTCCAGAAAGTCGCAATCCCGAACACCTGTAGGATAGTCAGAGATTTCCTCGACCAACAGTAACACCAGACATTACAACCACCCTGTGTACTTGGTAGCAGTACCCGTCACGGAGTGGGACCCCCCAGTCAGGGAGAAATAATATAAGGGCAATAATAATAATAATAACAACAATAGGTCTCCCAGCGAACACCTACAAGGAACTCCAGAAAGTAACAATCCTGAACACCTGTAGGATAGTCAGAGAGTTCCTCGACCAACAGTAATATCAGACATAACAACCACCACCCTGTGTACTTGGTAGCAATAACCGTCACGAGGTGGAAGCCCCATCAGGGAGAAATAATATAAGAGCAATAATAATAATAATAATCTAGTTGCTATGATGTAATTTGCATTCTTAGAATTGTTCAGTGCCTGGCTTAAAGACTTAAATAATGATTAAAATGCAAACTGTATTTTTGATTTTTCTTTTGAACTGTATTTCTTTAGCTTACCAAGCTGATATTTGCGAAGTATTTATGTGATGCTTTCAATTTGCAAAATATTCAACTGCAAATAATACAGAAAAATTAATAGAAGTGCAATTTAAAATAATATGCAAGTAACAACAATTACATACCAAAGATAAATATTTGCATTCTTGTTATTAAACAGAATGTTATTAAACAAGAATGTTGAATTCTTGTTTTATTCTTAATAACATGTTTAATTCTTTTAGAATGTTTAATTCTTAAAACATTCTTGTTATAAAGTAAAAAAAAAAAAAAAAAAAAAAAAAATTAATTAATTTTTTTTTAATTCTCTGAATATGAAAGATGAGGAATATACAAATTCTATGATTCGCAATATAAATCTTCTAATACGTAATACTGTCACATGTGAGGCAAGTGGAGAGTGGGAGTACTTTTTGTAATATATAGGTCAAGACTGTAGTTACCTACTCAAGATTTGACCATACAGACCATAGCAGAGGTAAGTTCTGACATATTTCTTGTAAATTCATTTAATAATTTGATTAATCTACTACAAGCTACTGAAGAAGGAAATTGTGCTAGTTTTTTCTTTATGTCATAAGGGATTAAATACAAAAATTGGAGAAAGAAAGTCAGTGTGACCGGAAGAAAGCAGTTTTTTGAATAAAATTTAATTTGATAAAACTTGGGTATTTCATTATGACCAAGCCTAAAATGTCAAAATTCTTTGAGTGAAAACTCAACTTCCTAAAGTTAAATAAATTGAAAATAATATGCATTCACTTTGTGAATGTCAAAAGTTCTTCACTTATGATTCATTCCTCAATTATGATTCATTCCTCATGAGTATTTAAGTAATCTAATTATAAACCCTAAAATAGTTAAAAGTCCTATTCAATGTAAATGGAAAGATCTTTTGTACAATGGATTCCTTACCATGATAATGTGCAAGTACATAATTTGCAGAGGGAGGGAGTAACCTGACCTTTTTTTCTTTAGAATCACTAATTGAATTACGAAGAGAGTCATATTGCAAGTTCTGGCGTCGTAAAAAATGTAGTTTCGCCGTGCTTCTTGTGTGGGCTTCCTTTGCCTTTTTTTTTTTATTAATAAACAATTTATCTACCAGTGATTCTAAAGAAAAAAGGTCAGGTTATCCGCTCCACTTCGGGAGGGTTTCAATCTCCCATGGGATTCAATTTCTACTCCTCACTGATAACACTCACCGTCTGTTTACCGAGTGAGCAACAATACAAATGCCGTTACGGCAAAGTACTTTTACCGGTAAATTTCATCAAACTTTTGCATGCTTCTCGTGCAGGCTTTCCTTACCTTTGCCAATTTTTTTTGTAATTTTTCCCCTCGAAAAGGAGACTATGAACACTAATTATTGATCAGATAACTTTAAATTCTATTTCCCAATCAGAAAAAAATGGAAATAAAAAGATTTGTCTGGGCCAATTAAAGATGTGTAATTGATGTTCAGAAGCACCATTGGTTCAAGAATACAAAACGGGATTAATTCAAATAAAATAAAATTCGATGATGTATGTCAGTAAAGGAATGTTTATTATAAAATCTCAATACTTTTATGATCACACCTCATATGTTTATTCAAGTCAGATTTCTTATTCCTCCTCCACCCTTTGGTATTGTCTAGTTATTTGACTTAAACTATTAAAGGGAAAAAACAGGATAGGTATCAAAACGTTCTTTTTTATGTGGTATTTTGTTCACTTCGATTCTAGCAGACAATTTTAATGTGGTGTAGAGGTCATAAAAAAAAAATTATTATATGTGATAGAAACACGAAAACATGCAGAAGTTGTTCATAATATCAATAAAGAATAATATAATTCATATTAAGAAGTAACAAATTAACAACAGCTCAACTGTACTCTATTTTGTTTCTTCAGCTATCTCACAACAAAAAGAAACATTATCCTTACATTTCACACCAACTCTATTCATTTAGTAACAAAGAGCATTTTATGAGATAGGAAGGAAAAAAAAAATGCTAATAAAAAAAAGATAAGAATAACTTACATTATTAACCAACTTAATGAATTAAGAGCACAGTAATGGCTGTAGAAACATTAAAAAAAGGATATCTAAATTTATGTCAAATTAAGTCGCTTAGGTTGGTATTACAATTTAATGATTTCAAAACAGATAACATCAGTGAACTCAAAAAAGCGTGCGTCAACGATGCAAAAGATTTTTCAGAATAAAATTCTGTTTTAAGTAAGGCTACCACAAGCGAGAGGAAATCTGTAACAGAGTTATATTTTCCATAGAGAGTGGAAACGTTTTCTATATTTTCTTCCCAGTTCACCCTCCCTAAAAAAAAGTCAGTACAATTAATCTGGAAAAAAATATAACATATTGCTTTTCAATTTCAGTTTTGTAGAACTAAAGATGAAATTGTGACATAAACAAAAGGAAATCAGAATACCATAATATTTTAATTTACATCATGACAAAGCACCTATAATACAAGTCAGATCATTTCTAATTTGTTGAACAATCAATTTTAATTCTTGTTATGTTCAGGAAGGAGTATATGAGTAAAATTATAATACATAAATAGACTAGAAATGCTTTCAAGTTAAGGCACCTATTAAAATTGTCAGATTATAAATATATTACGTGTATATGAATAGATTCAAAAATATTTCTAAAACCTGTAGTTCTTAAAAATAAAAACAACTCAGCCATAACGTAGGCATTCACCGAATTATATCTACACTCGTACAATATACAATATTATATACAGTATATACAATTGGTGGAACAACTTGTGAGAAGCTAGTTACCTGACTTGCATCACCAGCTTTAGGACCGTGGTTTCTTCCTGGAAATCTGGTAGTCATTCCCATTCGGTCGCCTTGAAGCACCCTGATACCGTTTATGAAGAGGTTTCTCAGTCTTCCTTTGTGATCTACTGACCTTTGAATGGATATCTTTACTGTCTTTGTATGGAGAAGAATGAGAAGAACTTCTGGATAAAACCTCACAGTCATTCATTTTTTTTTTAATTCCTCTGCTCTCAGAATCAGACAGAGGTGAATGTCCACCACTAAGCTGTTGTTTCACAGGAAGGCCTAGACGTAAATGGACAGGGAGCCTCCTTCCTTTAGCTTCAATGAGGCTTGTTTCTATAAGATAAGACATCTTTTAATTTACAGTTTTTTTTCGAACTATAAGCATTGTTCCTTCAATATTTTATTAATATTAATGCCAAAATATAATACATTCTGTAATGCTACTTAACTGCAAGTCAAATAAGATAAAAGTCTTATACTCAACTTATTCTCATATTGTTTTTATAAATTATAAATAATGATCCAGTGTAGGTTGCTAACAAACTGAACATACATCATTCTCAGTCATCTCTAAAAACTTCATATATGCATGAAGATTTTAGAGATGAGGTTAGCCAATGTCTAATACCGATTAGGAGATGATTTCATAATAATTGAAAGGAAGGTGGAAGAGAAATTGCTGCAGCTAAAATTGAACAAGGTACCTAAAGCTAATGGGACTTATGTGATTACATTAAAAGCTGCAAAAGAAATAGTTAAACCATTAGCTATAATAATGAGGGCACCCTTAAGAGTCTGAAGTCCCTACAGACTAGAGATGTACAACTGCATCCTATTTACAAGGGCAATTCAAAGGTGAAGTTCATAAAAAGACTTATAAGTTTGACCTATGCAGCAGGGAAAACGATAGAGTCAATAATTCAAATAATGCAAGTCTCCTGATGGGACAGGAGCCATAAGCCAATCTCAGCATGGATTTGTCAAAAGGAGGTGCATCACCTATCTGATTAGCTACTATGAGGTTGTCAAAGGGGAAACAAATGAAATGAATAATTCTGACATCACAGATTTCAGTAAAGCCTTTCATACTATACCACATATATGAGTTTTGCACAAATTGGAGAAATATGGTATTAGGGGCAAGTTATTATTATGGATAAAGTAATGATTAAATGGTGGAGAGAAGTTAAAAATGGTTCAAGACAAAAAAAAAATAATAATAAATAAAAATAAAACAGGTACAGTAGATACCGGTTATTTGGGCCACCTGTTAATCGGGGCAGCCATTTATTTGGGGCAAATCTTAAAAAAACAGAACCCAATCGAGAAAATAGCTACGGTTTACTTCGCTTAATTGGGACACCATGCCGTTTAATTGGGGCAGGAGACCGCAGCACTAGAGATTACCTTATGATTGTCTCCGACCGTACCATGTGGTTTGCTTGGATTTCTGGAGGTCACAACCATAAAACAATAAAAACAATTAGCAGCCACCTGTTTATTGGGCTTTTCTGTTAGTGCAATCTATCATAAACGGATAGTAAACTCGATCTTATTGAATTTGCAATAATACCGACAGCTGGAATTCTGTGGGTTATGCACTTCCATGGAATCTCCAATCATATAAAAAATTTTATTTTCAGACTCTTCTCTTCATTCCTATTTTTAAAGCTTCGTAACTAGTTACTCAGTTCTCACTTACGTGTATCGTGTTACTTGTAATTTGTGTGTGCCGTGTTCTTTGCTATTGATGGCTTCTCTTTTTGCTGTTTTAAATTTTAATCCCCACCCACAAATGTCAGTGAACAGAAATGTCAACTAGTTAGTATGTACATATTACAGTACGTATTGATTATTCCACTTATCACATATATTCTTCTGATTTTTTTTTTTTTTTTTTTTTTTTGAGAACCCCAAACACAAGAGGTATTATAACCTATAGTACTTAGTACCGTGCTTGGGTTGGAGGTTGAGAAGACGAACGAAGATATTTGTTGATATTGGGCTTGAACTTCTGTAGATTGCAATTTTCAGGAAATACGTATGAAGGAAGGTTGTTCCAGAAAACGGCAGTTGAATGAATAAATGAGGAAGATGAAAAGTTGGTTCTGTGGGTTTGAAGTTGGACAGTAAATGGATGTTGGCTGGTGGTGGCACGTGTTCGGACTGTTTTGAAAGAGAGAGCGGGAATTATAGAAGCCAATTCAGAAGAACAGTGCCCATGGAAGTATCTGTAGAAGAGGCATGCAGCAGAAACAGTGCATCTATGAGAAAGCGAGTGGAGAGACTCTGTTAGAGATGAATCATTAATTAACCTAACTGCCCTCTTCTGAATGGAATCAAGAAGCCTGAGAGAGGTTTTGGGGGCACCACCCCAGATGTGGGAACAATATTCCATGGCAGGGCGGATTTGCGATTTATACAGAGTGAGCAGCTGTTTGGGAGAAAAGTAACGCCGAGAGCGAAAGAGAAAACCAAGTTTTTTAGATGCAGAGGAAGCAATATTTGTAATGTGCTTGTGCCAAGAGAGATTAGAAGTCAGGGTAATCCCCAAAAGAGATATATCATTTTGCCTAGAAACTGGAGTGTCACTAAAGATAAGCATAGGAGCAGAAGAATCCTTTTTGCGAGATATAAGACAAGATTGAGTTTTAGAAGGGTTGAAATCAACTAAGTTGTCTTTGCCCCACTGGAGAATTACCTGAAGATCAGCATTTAAGGTTGATTTTCATGTATCATTTAATTTTTTAAATAAGTTAATAAAGGGTAAATTTGTTCTTAATATATCTTTACTTTTATAGCCTGTGGATAATATTCCTCCTATTTTCGCTAATTATAATCGCTGTTTTATAGAATTAAAATTCAATTCACAAATGTGATCACAATGACCGGCGCTTACTACACATCGTATAGTGAACGGTACTTTACTATGGTGAGTCCATTGTAACGTGATTTTATTGTACATTGAATCAATTGTAAAGCGGGGATCCATTGTTCGGATAATTGGGACAGCCGCTTAATCGGGCCAAAATTCACTAGACCAAATGTGTCCCAAATAAACGGAATCAACTGTATTACAATTCAATCTGACATGAAATTTTCCATGCAGTGTAAACAGATGGCTAGGTAGGCATGTGATGTCCTGTCCATGATTGACAACAGGACCTTTGCTAGCAGGTAGAAAGGACATTATCCCTCTATACAAGAGGATGTCAGACTTCACCTGGAATACTGTATTCAGTTCAAGACACTGCAACTAAAAAAAATTCTGGAGAAAGTTCAAAGTTATGAGCAGCAGGTTGTCAAACACTGAAATAAGTTATCTCCCACATGGCATAAGCAATAATCGTTTTTTCAAAAACATTTATCACTGAATTTAATCATCATAAGGTAGCAATATGCTACGTTACATCAACTTATTAAGGTTTAACATTGATAAATGAAAGGTACTGCACATGGGTAGCAGTAATTGTAACACCAAACTCAAGCTGGCGTGTAAGGAATGTCAGATTATACAGTTACTTACAGGGAACTGTATAGTCTGGCATGTTCTCTGAGCAGGGTAAAATGTCAGAAGGGTTTACAGAGATTCTGAGAACATTACAATATTTTGTGGTATCATATAACCCTTCAAAGTACACGGTCAAAGTGAGTGGTCCTCTAGGCACTTCAGATAACTTATTGATGGTCTCTTCTTCAACGGATCCTTTCTCTCATGGCCATTCTTATCCTCGTGTTGTTTGGCATTACATGAACTGGGTAGTTTGAATAAATTCAAGAAAGAACAAACAACAGAAATTACTGGAGAGGATGGACAGGTGATGTGGGAAGTTTATTTTTTGCTGATGCTTTGTAAGTTTGCTTTTTTGCATTATTTGCCGCTAAGTGTGTGTTCACAGGCTGATTTGCACGTTGTGTGGGCTAAAAAATTAGGAAACTCGTAGTAGGTCTACTCTCTCCACCTGAGATCAATTAACTACAGCCTTGATTAAAGAAATTCCTCCAGTCTGTGATCATTGCAAATGATTCAACTTTCAAGTACTGCATTACAGTGAACCCAAGTTCCCACACATTAAATTTTTTGATACTACATGTGCATTATGTTGCCCACCGCTCCTGCTGATGGCAGCAGCAATAGGAGCTTTAAAGGCTATGACTTAAAATGATTACTCTGTATCTTATATTTGCAGAGATAGGAACTAGTGGCATCAAGGAGCAACAGCATAAGGTAATTTATGTATTATAGGTTATGACAAAAATGCCCTTGTACACTGTCTTAATTTTTTTTTTTGAAAATGCACACCACTTGGATAAATATGATAAACAATTATTATGTTAAGCAGCTATTAATTTTATATGCTTTTAAAAACAAAGGCTAATAAGATAATGAAATTTCATAGGTTTCAGAAGTACAGGCAATCCCCGCATAACATGGTACTTCTACAACATGGTTTCGCTCTAATACGACCGAAAAATTGTGACAATCCTTGCACAACACAGTACTTATATAGTAAGAGAATTGTGGCAAACCTCGAATAACACAGTACTTTTGAGCTTTTGTGCAGGGAAAACCTGCTATTATGTTGGATGTAAATTTTCAACATTTCCATTCTTTTTTTGTGAATCCCTGCTGATTTGCTAGTTGTTATGCAAAAAAAAAAAATTATTGGGAAATCCCCAAATTTCATTTTCATTTTTTGGGAAATATCCCATGTTAGATTCTGTGAACTTGTGCTTGTTTGAGACCATAAAAAATTGTAACTTCAAAGCATGCAGTTTGTGACTTTTAAGGTTTTTGTAAGGTTATTTTGGCTTTTATTTGATCGTTTATAGATTTTTCTGGGTATGTATTACTAAACTTTGTTCTTAAGAACCATATTGGAATAATTTATTTGTTCTGAATTATATACCAGCTCTAAATCATGCCTAAGGAAAGTAAAAAAGCACCACTCAAAAGAAACTTTATTTCTCTAGAATCAAAGATACAAATTTTGGATAGTCTTAAAAAAGGGGAAAAGGTATAATATGTTGCAAAAAGTTTAAATTTAAATGAAGCAACAATCCAGACCATACAGAAAAATTAACACAAAAGTAGAACCGCTGTTACTGCAGGATCTTCATTTCTGCAAATATGACAGCTCGTCCCCCAGCGCCAATAATTGAGACAATGGAAAAGCACTCAGTATTTGGATTTACAATAGCAGTAAAAAACAGATCCCATATTAGATGGCAATGTAATTAAACAAAAGGCAGTAAAAATTTATAACCATTTAAAAGAAAATGCAGAATCTTTTGGTGGAGAAATGGAGGATAGATGTGTGGAAATTTGCCTTTAATCAGTGGGTAGTTGGTTGGTGGAACAGACTTCTATCCCTTGTTGTGGAAGTTGATAGCCTAAATAAATTTAAGGCTCAGCTGGACAGGTATTTCGAACAAACGAAGGAGTGAAATGGGAGTGGTTTTTTTTTTTTTTTTTTTTTCTGGCTGATGCTGCATAAGCTTGCTTTCTTGCATCATATGCCTCTACTAATGCTAATGCTAATCTTCTGTTAACCTGGAGTTTGTTGCCAGAAAAGGTTGATTTGAGTGATTTAAAAACCGCTTCTCATTACATAACATAAGAATTCAAGGGGAAAGTGCATCGGCTGATATGAATCTGCCAAGAAGTATGCAAAGGAATTTCAAAAAATTATTGAAGAGCACAGATACACACCACATAAAGTTTACAATGCTGATGAGACAGATCTTTGGTGGAAAAAATGCCCAACAGAACATTTATTTAAAAAAAAAAGAGAAAACTGCACCAGGTTTACAGGCATCAAAAGATAGTGTTGTAATGTAACTTATATACAGTAATGCATCAGGAGATTACATGATAAAACCTATGCTAGTTTATAGATCCTCTAATCCTCGTGCAATGAAAGGCGTAAATAAAAACATGTTACCGGTGTATTGGAAAGCAAATAAAAAAGCTTGGGGAACTGCCAATTTATTTAAAGAATGGTTTCTAAACTGTTTTGTGTCAGCTGTGGAAAACATTTAAAGCAGAAAAATCTAGATTTTGAAAGTTTTATTACTATTGGATAATGCGGCAGGCCATCCAAAAGATTTAAGTCATCCAAACATTGAAGTAGTATTCCTACCACCTAATACAACTTCTATAATTCAGCCATTAGATCAAGGCATTATATCTACCTTTAAAACTCATTAAATCAGAAAATCGTCTTCAGAAAAAACTGATTCGAATCTATTGAAGTGATGGAGGCATGGAAACATTTTTCAATTGTAGACTGTATTAGAATCATAGCTTTATTGGTCAAAGAAGTAAAACCATCAATATTAAATGTGTGTTTGAAAAATGTATGGAAAGAGTCCTTTCATTCAGGAAATATGGTATCAGTGCCACAGTAGAACTTGCTAAGTTGGTAGGAGAGGAAGGTCTTGATGATATGACTACTGAAGATATTCAAGAATTACTAGTAGAAAAAGATGTTGGCGAAGCAGATTTGGTGGAAATGGCATCGGAGGTAAAAATCAATTCAGAGAATGATAGCACAGATGAAAATGCTGAAGTTCCAAACTTAGCTGAGCAATTAGAATCTTATTTTTGAATGCAGATCTGTCAATTGCAAGAAGCACTATGTTCAAGAGGGAGCTTCAAAAATGCTCAACTCCATACTATAAAATTTACAAAGATCTATCAAGCAAAAGCAATCAAACCCAGATTACTGATTTTTGCAGACAATACACAAAATCAAGATGCTGCAGAAGAAAGTTCAGAAGATGAAGAGGAAGATAATTAAATGAACGTACATTATCTGACATATATGTATCACAGTTGATAAGATGTTTGTTCCGTTATTACTACAACAGAGAATCAGTTATCCAGAATAATTAATGTCAGACCTCTTCTCGGATAATCGGGGGGGTATTAATAAAAAATAATAATAATAATAACTTATACATAAAAATTTGCACATTTACATATGTATGTATATTCAGATAGGTATTTTACTGCAAATTTCATGTGAAAAAAAATTAAAGAATTTTTTAAAAATAATGTTCCATCGTATTTTGTTTCATTTGTTGTGACTAATTTTTTTTCTGCTAAATCTCTCAAGTTCGTTAATAATATCAATTTGATTATATCACATTCTTCCTGGTTTTTTACCCATTTCAGTGCTGTTTCTTTTTGCTGATATTTTACCATTAAAAAACTGAGAAAAATAATAAAAATGCACAGTTTCGGGCCGATATTATTCTTACCGAATCTGGAACTAAACTAAATATAATATGAAATGAAATGAAAGGAACAAAATATGTCATGGAAAATTGGGTTCACAGAAACTGATGGCTAAACTATCACTCGCGCTTTCCGAGAAAACCCATTAGTCCTACCTAATCCAACTTTCACCAGATATACAAGATAAAAATCAGACAGAAATACTCTCATAGCATAAACATTTGTCTCAAATATTACCATTAATAAAAAAAGAAGAAAAAATCAGCCTTTCAAATTATTCTGGATAACTGACTTCTGAATAACCGATGTTCTACTGTATTTTTAATAAAAATTAAGTTTCTGATAGTTATGAAAAAAAAAAAAAAAAAAATGGTGTATTTTTGTAAGCTTTTGGAACACAGACCCCCTTTTGTACAGGTTCTTAGTAACATGTTTTCACACTACATGAGATTTTATAGGAACCTAACTACTTTATTATATGAGTTACCTGTATATATAAAATTTGATAAATAAAATTCTTACCATTATTATGAAGTTGGATATCTCGTTTTTCAGGAAACATTCTGCTTTTACTCTTTCTTTTTTCCATTTGAACTGGCAATGTTCTCAATTCCTTAGAAATATTCTTTTTCCAATCTCTGTCTCTAGGGCGGGAGGTATGTGAGTAGCGAACAGAATAAAACTTATCACTATTTCTCTCTGGATGTTCAAAATAATTATCTTTTGAATTTTTTGCAGAATTTTTAAGCCTTTCACAGTTTGCTTCTGCAGTTTGATTAACAGGTCTTACAACACTCAGAAGAGATCGGAAATGTGGACTGAAACTTCTGCTTCGGCTACGACTTCTACTGGTACTATGACTACTATCTGCACTACTCCACCTATCACTATCTGAATTTTCTTTAGAATTTAATATGTCACTCTGATTTTGACCACTGCAGCTGCTTCTACCACTGCTGCTACAACTGCTGCTACAACTACCACTACTACTTGAACAATTACTGATATCTTCATGATCACTGTGATTCTTCTGCCAAATATCCTGCATTGTAAGTAGAGGAACATGACTTCCAACTTCAAAGTTCACTTTCCTTTTCCTGTCTTGTTTCCTGCGTTTCAATTCCATTCGTAAATCCCATTCAACTAGAGATTTTGAATTTTTGTCATCTCTTGAAGATTTACCCAGTATCCTTAAAGAAGAATTTTTCTTTGCATTATTATCACTGGTGTTATGTTTTAATGCTTCTCCGTCCAATGTGTCAATCTTTTTTCTTCTTTCAGATGCATTAGTTCCTGAGTCATGTAGATTATTATTCAAAACTTCCTTGTTTCTTCCTGATTTACTAGACACAGAGATTTTTTTTTTATTGTACACAAGCGGAGACCTGTTTTCATTTTTTTTGCATGGACTTATGCTTATTTTTAAAGTTGAAGAATTATCTTCTTTTGTTGCTTCTTTTGCAGAAACGTTCAGATTTTCACACCTTACAGTATTTTGAGATTCTGAATTATTACCCAATTCTGTTTCATTTTTCAGCCAAGAATGTACATCAGTGTTTTGCAACTCAACAACCTCCCTTACTTTTCCTGAACTACTGTTTTCACACTTATCTTGTTCTGAATTTAACTGTATTTTCTGATAAACCTGATTTTTATAATCTGCACTACTTTTCACGTTTTCTTTTCTAACACAAGCTTCCAAATTTCTTGTTCCCTGCTTTTCATTTGATTGCAATCTATCCTGAAGTGTGAAATAAGAAGTCTTAGCATTCTCACTTGTTGCTGGAAATCTGTTTTCTTCAATTTCTTTACAAGTGTCAGTATTTGTATTCCTATTAAAATTATCTGTACGCTTTTCACTACCGGACTGATCATCTGATGAATCAAAACTTCCACTTGTGATGTCATCACTATTATCTCTATTGATATCATAATCACTATCTTCACTATCCGAGTCCGATTCAAATCGACTAAACCTTCCAGATCCTGTGAAAGAGAAAATAACATTCAGAACTGAATCTTTACATAAAAACTGACTAAAATACTAACCTCTTACATAAATTTTTACAGCAAAAAAAAAAAAAAAAAAAAAGATTTCTACAATTATTATCTTTGGAGTGAGGGAATTTTGCCACATATATTCTATCTGACTTCATAGAAATGGAGAAATGGGTACGAGAGTAAATGTGAACAGGCAAAGTTTTTACGGCTCCAGTAAATAGAGAAGTTTTTGCTTTTTTATTGACTTAAATTGGCATATTAATTTATTTTTTAGAGTTGCTTTATATTCCTAGTAACAATACTTTAGTTTAAATTGAATTTAGATAGAGATTTTGTAGGTTATTACTTAGTATCGGTAAGGGTATCAAATCCATGTGTGGACAGGTTTTGCAGCTCCTGCAAACGAAAGTTTTTAATTATACTTAGCCGCTTTATTGACTTAATTGTTAAATTAAATTATTTTCTATAAGTAGATTATAGACCTAGTCAAGCTCTGTGGTTTAATTTGAAATTAGATAGCGCGATTTGGAAAGTAAATAATACCTCGTGTCCTTAGATTAATCATTCGTAACTTGCCGCCATTGTTATACGATACGTGTGCCAGTGTAAGGTTTAACGGAAAACTAGATGGTGAGTATAGTAGTATCAATTAATCAGAAAATTTATTAATCTTATTAAATTTCATTGTCAATTGAATTGTACTTTTTTTAACTAAAAAAATATAGCGACTGAGTTATTACAAACGTAACATCATAAATTAATACATAAAAGTTGACAGGGGATAAGAAAGTCATATAATGTAACTCGGAGATAATATTCAATACCAAAATACATACATATAGTGTTATAACTGCATTGGGATATAGGTTTAGGGTTATATATTGTATTGGAATTTTATTGAACTTGAATAGAAATCATGACTCAGACCAGAGCAGCAAAGCAAAAGGCTCAAACTAATGGAAATACTGTGGCTCAGGGAAGAACTGAGGTGGACAGTTGTCCTCAGAATCACAGTCCATTGAAATGCACTGCTTGTTTAATGTTTGTGGAGCAATCAGGAAAGGGACATGATATTGCCAAGGGGAATGTCTTTGTGTGTGCGTGCGCGATGTAAGGAGTGCAAGGAAATCAGGCGCCAACTCGGCATTGTTATGGGCTTATATGAGCGCTTGAAGGACAGGGTGGATGCTCTTGAAGGATTTAAATTGAGGGCCCATCACGCTCTCAGCTGCCCACATCAATGCCAGAGCTTGCACTTCAACATCATGCAACACAGAGGCAGCCCCCAAGGCAGAATGCGCTGGTCCCAAAGGAACTAGTTGTTGTAGATGAATCTATTGTCAGGGAAAAACGGGGAACATATTGTGCAAAAAGGATAGATGGAACAGGACCAGGGTATGTCTGCCAGGGGCAAAGGTTGATGATGTTGTAGGGCAGATATCATCCTTTAAGGGCACAAAGGGTGATATTGTTGTACATGTTGGCATTAATGATATTAAGAGTAGGAGACCAGCAGAATTACTTAACAAGTACAAGAAAATGCTGAAAAAAAGCCGTGAGTTAGGGTTGAATTTGAAAGTGTCTGCAATTCTGCCCAGACATGATAGGAGGGAGTATATGATGAGAGCCTTGTCGATCGATTTGGCCCTGGAGAGATTTTGCAAGGCTAAAAGGGGTAGAATTTTTCTCAGCCTGGTCTGTGCTTGTTAACAGGAGAGACTGCTTCTACAGGGATGGGATACACTTAAATAGAAATGGAGCAAAAATATTTGCTGATGCTATCGAGGCAGAGTTAGGTGAGTTGGAAAACTGCTAGCTTGGAGGGGAAAAACAGACTAATAGATTAACAGAAGCTGCTGGCAGAGGTAAAAGTGATTCTTGCACTACTTCTATTGAAATGCAATACATGGGCTGTGTTAGGGTAACTAAGAGTAGAAACAGGTGTATGTATACTTGCATGTACACCAATGCTAGGAGTATAATTAATAAATTCGATGAGCTTGGAGTGATAGTCAAGACATCAAAGGCAAATATTGTTGGAATATCAGAGACATGGTGTCACACAGACATAAGCAGTGCAGAACTGGAATTTGGGGGAGTACAATATGTACAGAAAGGATAGACAGGACAGGAAGGGAGGAGGGGTTATGCTGTTAGTTAAGAAACACAAAATCTAAGGAAGTGCATCCAGTTGATGTGGGTGGACAATGCAACGTTGAGTCTGTTTGGTGTGACAAGCACTGGGAAAGGAAAAATGAGAGTAGGTGTGTGTTATAGGCCTAATTAATCTGATAAGTATAATGAGCAATTGTGTAGAGAAATAGAGTGGGCCAGTAAATTACAGTGTCTTATAATGGGGGATTTTAATTTCCCGGATATTGACTGGAATTTGTGGGTCGGTCACTCACACACTAGCAAGGCTTTTGTGGATTTAGTGGATGATTGTTTTCTACAGCATTATGTTCAGGAGGCAACTAGAGGGAGTAATACCCTTGATCTGATTATCAGTAATGATTCTTGATTCTTCATGCATCAAGAAAATAACCCCAGGGGCTCACATCTGGTGAGTATGGGCTTGCCAAACCCAGTGTCCTGAGCTGGATATCATCATTCTTCTCTTTCTTGGTGATTCCTTTCTACTTCTTTCTCTCTCTCTCTCTCTCTCTCTCTCTCTCTCTCTCTCTCTCAGGGTAACTCGGGAAATTTTTTTTTTTTTTTGCCTGGTGCAGCATAAGCCTCAGGCTTCCTTGTACCATGTGGCTAATAACAATAATAATAATAATAATAAAGAATCTGCAGATAAAGGAACCACTAGGTGGCAGTGATCACAATGTGCTGAAGTGGGATTTACTCAAAGAGGTAACTACCATCAAGGGTAAAGGGAAGGGTTTTTGCTTTCGTAAAGGTGACCACGGTGGTCTGAGACAGTATTTAAATTCTATTCGGTGGAACCAACTGATGATGTTACCAACAGCAAATTCAAAATGGGAAGCATTCAAAGAATTAATCTTGGCAGCTACTAGACTTTTCATACCAACAAAGAAATATTGTTCAAGATTTAGGCCTAAATGGATGTCAGATGAACTAATTAGACATATGGCAGAGACGAAAAATGCATGGGATACATATAAATTAACATTTGACACAGAAGCCTATGTAGATATAAGCTGGTCTGTAAATAAGTTACAAAGGAAGTTAGGCAGGCAAAGGCAGATTACGAGAAACCTTTGGCAAAGGATGCAAAGAAAAACAGCAAAGAGTTCTTTACTTATGTGAACTCTAGAATGAAGGGGATGTATCAGATTGGTCCACTTGATATTGATGGTTCAACTGTTGATGATCCTGCTCAGTTGGCTAACAAACTAAATGAGTATTTTGCATCTACATTCACACATGAGGAGTTATTCAGCGAGGGGAATGCCAGAGGTGTATTCAACTCTGGCAGTAAGCTAGAGAATCTTGTAATAACTGAGAGTAAAGTGGAGGAGAAATTGTTGAAGTTAAACATAAGGAAGGCACCTGGGGTGGACGGGATCTATCAAGTTATATTAAAGGAGACAGCAAAGGAAGTAGGCAAACCCTTAGCCATAATTATCAGAGCTTCCTTGGACTCAGGGGAAGTACCCATGGACTGGAGATGTGCAAATGTGACCCCAATTCACAAAGGAGGACCTGTTAGTTTAACTTCTGTTCCAGGGAAATTAATGGAAGCACTGCAGGATCATCTAGACAAGACTTCAGTTATAGCTTGGACATAGCATGGGTTTGTTAAGGGGAAGTCTTGTCTGACCAATTTGATTGGATACTATGATGTGGTCACAAAGCAACTGGATGCAGGGAATAACTTTGATATCATATATTTGGATCTTAGAAAGGCTTTTGATACTGTTGCACATGGAAGACTGCTGCACAAATCGGAGCAGTGTGGCATTGGAGGCAAATTGCTGCTATGGATAAAGGGATGGTTGAGTGGGAGAAGACAGGGGTTGGTAATCAATGTACACTGCTCTTCGTGGACTAATGTTATTAGTGGAGTTCCTCAGGGTTCAGTGTTGGGTCCATTGTTGTTTTCTGTATTTATAAATGATATTGATGATGGTATATCTGACATAATTTCCAAGTTTGCAGACGATAGAAAGGTTGGCAGGGTTGTTAATGACACTAATGACAGTACACTGTTGCAACAAGATCTAGAAAAGTTGAGCAGGTGGGCTGAGAGGTGGCAAATGAAGTTTAACATTGACAGATGTAAAGTACTACATATGGGAAGCAGTAACCCCAGAGTAATGTATCAATTCTGTAGTACTACTCTGACAGTTGTAGAGAATGAAAAGGATCTCGGGGTAATTGTGCAGGCAGATATGAAGTTTTCTGAGCAGTGCAGACAGTCTGCAAGAATAGCTCATGGTGTCTTGTCAATGATATATATATATATATATATATTTTTTTTTGTTAGTTGTTGGTGCATCGGCTCCTGTGGACATAATGCACCTCCCAACCTTTTTTGCATTTTCTACTGTGATCCAAGCCCGAGGCGGGATTCGTACCTGCAACCTTTGGGTTGCCAGGCAGGCACTTTACCCACCCGGCTAGCCTGATCGGCATCAATGATATACAGGAATTTTTCTAGCAGGGATAGGTAAGGAAGTGATTATCACCTTGTATAAGAAAATGGTCAGGCCACACTTTGAGTACTGTATACAGGTCTGGAGGCCTCATTTTAAGAAGGATGTAGAGCTGTTGGAACGAGTACAGAGAAGGGCAACAAGATTAGTGAATGGAACAAAGGGTTGCCTTACGAAGAAAGGCTTAAGTTTTGCAAATTACAGTGTCTGGAAACTAGGCACCTGCGAGGTGATCTGATTGAAGTGTATAAAGCCTTGAATGGTTTGAGCAAGCTCAATGCTGATGGGATTCTTCCTCTTGCTCAGAATAATCACCTGAGAGGACATAAATTAAAATTAAGGAAAGACAGTTGTAGAATAGATAGTTGTAGAATAGAATAGATGTGCAGAAGTTTGCCGTTAGCCAGCTGGCG
The DNA here is from genome assembly GCF_048544385.1 of Mastigoproctus giganteus. NCBI lineage: Eukaryota > Metazoa > Arthropoda > Arachnida > Uropygi > Thelyphonidae > Mastigoproctus > Mastigoproctus giganteus. The sequence goes on along the minus strand of NC_143581.1, from coordinate 225,596,163 downwards.
GTTGATTGGTGGAACAGACTTCCATCTTTTGTTGTGGAAGTTGATAGCCTAAATGAATTTAAGGCTGAGTTGGACAGGTATTTGGAACGGATGGAGGGGTGAAATCGGAGCTTTTTTTTTGGCCGATGCTGCATAAGCTTGCTTTCTTGCATCGTGTGCCTCTACTAATGCTAATGAGCCAAAATATCACCCGTGGATCGACAATGACAGAATCCATACTGATGATTGTTGATCTGATGGAAGGTTTCTAAGTAGTTTAAGAGTTGGCGGTTAATTGATTTCTCCATTACTTTAGAAAGAGTAGAAGTAATTGCAATGGGACAATAATTGGATGGAAGGGATTCTGTCATCCTTTTTAGGAACTGGCTGGGTATGAGCAAATTTCCAAGCAGAAGGAAAAACAAATTTGGAATAAGAAAGTGAAAAAAGGTGACAAAGAACAGGAGTAAATTCAGGAGCGCAGGTTTTGACAAGTGGAGAAAACAAGTGTAGAAATACCACCAGGACCTGGAGCTTTCTTAGCATCAAGATACGTCAAAATTCTTCTGAGATCCTTTTGACGGAAAACCATAGGAAGCATTGAATGGAGCGTGCTGGGAATGGTGGGAGGTGTTTTACCAAGATCATTAATACATGAGTTGGAAGAAAAATGGGATGCTAGAAGGTCAGCTTTATCCTTGGCTGAAGTGACAACAGAACCACCTGGTTTTGAGAGAGGTAAGAGTAGAGATATGCAAAAGTTGCGGCCAATAGCTTTGGCAAGAGGCTAGAATGCTTGGCTAGAATCAACCGATATAACTGAGATTCTGTCAGAAAAAGTACATGGGGTTTGGCAGACTGTAAGTGGAAATGGACATCATTGAACTGAAACCACATATATTTGTGACATGAAGATAAGTTTGCTCTATTAGTTTGGCAATTCATGGTGTATTCAATAGTAAGAAAAAGTGTGGAGGTTCAACACTACTTGGACTCCCTCCAGTCACTATCTGTCAGAGTAGAGGCAGCAATATTATACACTAGCTGATCCGGAAGCTTATATATATATATTTAAGATTGTAAACAGCATATTTTTAAATCTCCAGTTAATCTCTTTGCATTATGGGGAAACTGGCATTTCCAATTGGAAAGCCCTACCTTTTTCTGTGACTCAGTAACCAGTGTTAATCCTTGGACACATGCACTACTCCTTAGAGTAGTCCATGTGACCAAGAGACTGGAAGAAATTCCAGAATGTGATCCTATGAATAAAGGTAATAACTGTGATGTAATAGTGAAGCAGTTCTCTTAATTCTTTCTGTACATCTATTCTACATTATTATCATATCATATCAATGTAACAACTTTTCTTGGTTTTAAGGAAGGATGGAGGCTGGCAACATGTGGCTGGGAAACATACTTCAGACCAATGAGACTCATCTCCAGTTAAATGGCCTATAATTGTCAGGTGAGGAAATCATCACCTCAAGGTGTTAAAGTGACTCTCCATTGTCCACATATTAATGTATGGTGTGGATTTACAGTGAATTGTGTAACTGGACCATTTTGCTTTGAGGGGGCATGAGCACATGTTCTAGAGATATGTAGCATGACAGCTGAGTGTTACTGGATCTATATTATCATGATCATGCAATTTCTCTCCTGAGACAGGCTGCTTTGGAAAAAACTGCATTTATTTAGGATGGGACTTTTACACACTGGATGGTCAGTAACTCAGCTGCATTGTATTAACACATTTAATAATGATCACATTGTTTCTCATTCACTTTTTCCATCCTTTTTGCTACCTCGAACCATGCGATTTTTGACTATTGAGATATCTCAAGGGCAGGAGTATCGAGGACATATTCATTCTCTGGCTGATCTGAAGGAGAGCACAAAAAGGCATGCTGCCAATGTTCCTCATGATATGCTTTTGGCAACAGTTGACCAGGCCATGCTGTACTTCCAGCATATATCTTACAATGATATATTATGACTATATTTCTAGCTGTTCATTGTACAGTAGACACAAATGGTCACTGAATATATATTGATAATTTCAATATTTGTAAAAGAATAAGAGAAGGTTACCTCAGTAACCTTCTCTTATAACATTCTTGATGCTGTATGATACTCTCCAGAAATTAAAACGAATATAACATTACAGTAAAAAATTAAATTGAAAATAATTAAAAAATTGAAAATATTACATTACAGTAAAAAATAAATTGAAAACAATTTAAAAAACCAATTGAAAGGAATTAAAAAATTATTAGACAAGTGACACAATTTGAGATAAAAAAACTACGATACATCATTGATAAGTTATTCTCATATTCGTATATAACGAAGTAATATCCACAATTATTCTCATTTTGGATATTACTTCGTTATATATGAATTTAAACGTTGAATACACATTAGATATTCTTTGGGACATGTTAAATAATAACCCTATACTGATTAATTATACGAAGCTTCCTATTAAAGAAATTTTACCTTAATTAAACTCTTAGTTGAAGCTAACTACATCACCTTTCGAGACAAAGTATACAAACAAATTTCTGGTTTGCCAATGGGATGGAGCCTGACCGGCTTAATATTGGTATCTATCTCTCAATAATTTAGTGTATATGTTTGACGACTTTTCTACCTTGTATCACACATTATGGGAGGTATTTTGATGATGTTCTTGTTATTACCGATAGCTGCACTATCCAAGATATTTTTCATTCGTTTAATAATATTCATCCTAAACTCAATTTTACATTGGAAAGGGAAAATATGGATACTAAATTGTTAAATTTCACGCTTACATGGGACTTGAACAAAATTCAATTTAACATCTATTGTAAACCAACAAACACCAGTATGCTTCTGCATTATAACAGCTATCACCTGTTCACCCACAAAAGGTCTATTATTTTTAATCAATTTCTTAATGCCTATAAATATTCAACGATGGAATCTGCTTTAGACTCAAAAATACAGATATTAACCAGCAGATTATTAAACAGGAATTATCCCCTTGCTACAATAGGATAGGATACAAAAAACTACAACAACCAACAATCGTAACATCAAAAAATACTTTATTTCTGTACCATATGTTGAACAGTGGCACAAACAGCTTAACAGATTCTTTAAACATACCGAATTTAAAATTGTGGCCAGATCAATACAGAAATTACACACTATACTGAACAATCGCTCAGTCCTTTCCTTGTTCGCAATGCAAATAAATGACCTGGTATACAACATTTCTTGAAGTGATTGCGACTCGTCTTATCAAGGATCTACACGGTTCCCACTGAAATTTCATGTTAAACAGTATGCAGCCTAACTTCGTGCTTCTCATTCAGCAGTGTCAGAATTAGCCTTTCATGCCATTAATGAAAAACATACTTTTTTATTTAACATGGCCAAAATACTTAGCATCCAATGTAATTATATGAGACTATTAATTGCAGAAACCGTCAAAATTAAATTAAATGAGAATTCTATTAATGTTTACTGTCCATATCTAATCTCTGATTCATGGTCTTTTATGCGCATGTGTGAAGACAAATAAACCCAATTTAAGATTCATGCTCACACATATTCTGTAATTTTCATTCCTGTGATCACAACATGCGGTCGAAAAGCATTGTTAGCGTCAGGAAGGAAAATTGTCTTGCAAAATTTATGTTAAATTTCTTTTAGTTAATTTTTTATTTAATTTATAATTGCGTTCAATAGGTTTTTTAATTGTGTTCAACTGGTTCTGTTTTTTTTAATTGTTTTATTTATTTTTTACTGTAATGTAATATTTTTGATTTTTTTATTGTTTTCAATTTAATTTTTTACTGTAATGTTATATTCATTTTAATTTCTGGAGAGTATCATATGGAAGTGTTCTATATATCATATTGAGGTAAACTTCTCTTATTTGTTTACAAATATTGAGATCAACATAGAACGTATTGAGCGTCACAGCTCTGGTTTATACTATTCATAATCTCAATCTTTGTACATAGCAATTTACATAAACAGTATTCTATCAGTTACATAACACCAACTGTCCTTTGATTACAGCTTTTGGAATTTTTTTTTTTTCCTTACTTTCCATTTCCAGATGCATTGGACAGTTTCCATTCTAAATTTCATCTTTCTACCATTAATGGTTTCCCACCTTCAACCAGCTGAAGTGATACACTTTAATCGTAAGTACTCTGTATAATATTTTTATACATGTCTATTTAAAAGTTTTATATGCATGTACAGTTATGTCATAATGCCGTCATCATTCTGTGTTCCACAATTCAAAACACCAGTACATCAGTCCCACAATTGCTACTATATACTTTTAAACTATGCAAATTTAACTATGTAAAGAAATGAATTTGTACAGAAAGCATATTATGAACTGTTGAACAGCCCATTCAGTCGCCAAAAATCACATTCAATCCCTTCGGCCATTTACCAAATTTCCAAATATTGGCAGCCACTGGCCTTATAATCATGTGCTCCTGGAAAACTAAATGTGATACAGTATATTACATTTAGTTTTTGCTATGAATTCAGGATATATTCTAATATGCTATTAATCCAGGAAATCAGAAATTTGCTATCAATCCAGGAAATCAATTCAATATATTCTAAAAAAGACCAAAAAAATAATTAAAATAAATATATATAAATAATACAAACATTAAAAAATATGCACATAAAGAGGAGTGCCACAGTATTGACAAATATTTTAATCTTATCAGAATTTCAGTTATCTTCTTTTGTCAACTGACAAAAGAAGAGCCTGTCTTTTTCTTCCTTCATCATCCATCTGGCTGGCATTTTAAAAATACCTGATATTACTCTTTATTGCAGCACTGAATATATAAAGAAAAAACAATGTTTGGCTTTTAACTCAGGATTTAAATATTAAATGGCCCATGATAGAGTATCCTGAAAAGTGGAAACATATCTCAGCACACATACATTTTATTTCACTTGAGGAACTTTGTTGTGTATTCTTTGAAGGATGGCTCACCATTCACAATCCTTCCACAAGTGAGTTTGCCAAATGTGGGTGAGACCTGGGTAGTGAATTTCTGACAGTAGTAGATTCCGTGGAGCAAGTTTTTTTATGGAATTTCAGAATTTTGTAAAAACGAAAACTTTATACATAAATGCTTCAAAGTATTAATATGTTCTTATTTTGACTTTATTGTTGAACACGAAAATGAAATTGTAAAAAATCAAATCAGAATTAAAAATAAGGCTGGCAGCCTCATTTTAGAAAGACTGTAGATCTATTGGAAGTAGATCTCTTACCAAGAAAAACTTGAGTTCTGCAAGTTTTAGAATCTGGAAATTAAGGCACCTGCAAGGAAACCTGCCTGAAGTGTTTAAGTGTAATGTGTTAAATGCATTGAGTAAATAAACTAAATGCTGATGGCATCTTTACTTTTTCATGGATGACACACACAAGGGGACATAAATTTAAATATGAAAAGGATGGTTGCAGAATGTCTCCTACTAATGAATCTCCAACTTTCTGCTTTTCTTATGGTACTTTCTCTCTCTCTTTCTCAATCTCTCTCTCTCCCTCCCTCCCTCTCCCACCCCCTTCAATTGTTTCCTGCCACTGTTCTCAGTATACTTTTTTTACTCCTACCAATGAGTCTTCAGCTTGCTGCTATTCTTATGTTACTCTCCATGTGTCTTCTTAAGACGTGTCCCAACCAGTTCTATTTTTCTTTTTCTTTTTTTTATGAAGTGTGAGGCATACTGTTGTCCTGCTCTTTATCTTATTTCTATGTTTGTTTATTTTTTCTGTCCAAGAGACTACTATTATTTTTCTTATTCTATTCTCACACCTGTCTGATCTGTCTTCTCTTGTTTTGCTCATCGGCCATGTTTCTGCCACATATGTAAGCGTTGTTCTAAATATAGTATTATTAAACATTTTCATACATTTATATTGCACAATTTCATACATTTATATTAAACATTTTCCAGATAATATTTTGGTTTGTTTTCCATATTTTGTTCAATCTACTAAAAATTCCACATGTATTCCTTTTATTCCACTTATTTTTGAATCTATTATACATACTTCATGTACTTTACTGACAAAAAATATATATATAAAACTTATCAAGTCCATCCTCTCCATTCTACGTTTTCAATCCATGAAAAATTCTACAACAACAATACACAATAAAATATGAAGTGCACTTATAATTATAACTTTGTAAAGAAAAATAAAACTATTTTGAGATACTCTCTGCTCTGGGTCATAATTATGATGAAATAAGTAAAAGAAAGGAATGAAGGATGTATGGGGTACAGTTACGTTATTCTGTATGGCTTATGCTACATAAGCTTAACTTCCTTGAACCATTCTGCCAACACCAAATTGAGACACAGGCAGTGTCCAAATAAATACAATATACACTTGATAATTCAAAGGGAAAGAGAGATAACAAAAAAAAAAAAAAAAAAACCCCAATGGGTTATTGAAAATTTGACATAAAATTTTACTGCTTTTCTATTTAAAATAAGTTACTGTACAAACAAAACTGCAAAAATATAGTAGGACTTGTTTAAAGATAAAAAAGCACTCAAAACCTAAGTTCGTATTATTATGCTTATTTCAAATTAAAAATATAATGGGGATCAAATGTTTCATGGTATTTTCTTACCACTTCAGTGACAGCTGTCTTTGCAATATCACTGTCACAAGAACTTGTTGTTCTGACCGAAGTGAATTCATTGTCAAAATAATTAACACAAACTCCTCTGACCTAATGGTTGAGCTGGAGTATAAACAAGAACATTTTGTCAATTTGTGAATTTATTGTAACAAATGTGCTACTGATATGCCTTTCCCCGCAACTTTCACTTCAAACAGAAACATCATGCTGAATTAGTTTTATTTTTACAGGACCAAATCACAAAAATGTAAAGTTGGGAAGAGCAATAAATGCAGTGCAAGTTAACAAGAATTTTAAAGCATTATTCCTATGGAGGTTTTGACAGAAATTTTTGAAATTTGAGATAGAGGAATTACCGTATTTCCCCATGTATAAGACGCACCTTTTTTCGAAAAATTTGGGGTCTAAAAACTGGGTGCGTCTTATACAGTGGTTGTAGATTTTTTTAACTTGCATTTCCTGCTTTTTCGCGCTTGTTGTCTTTGTGCTCAATGTTTCGCACTTATTACCGGTATATTAGGTTAGGTTTTGCCACCTTCTGCCCAGAAATGGCTCAGAAAAGGTTTTCGTACAGTGCTGATTTTAAGTTAAAAGTGATCCAGTTTGCAAAAGTGAATGGAAATCGTGCTGCTGAACGTAAGTTTGGTCCTCCTCCAACTGAAAAAACAATCCGAGACTGGTTACGGGAAGAAGAAACCCTACTGAAAACGCCACGCCAGAAGAAGGCCATTAGAGGCAAGTCAGCAAAATGGCCTGATTTAGAGAGGGAATTGAAGATATGGATTGAGGAGCAAAGGGCAATTGGAATTCCTGTGTCCACAAAAATGGTTCAGCATGAGGCAAGAAGAACTGCTGATGAAAAAGAAGTTACTGATTTCAAAGGAGGACACAATTGGTGCTTCAGGTTTATGAAACGGAATGGACTAAGCATGCGTACACGCACCAGACTTGCCCTAAAGATGCCTGAAAGCTATGAGCAGAAGGTCCTTGAATTTCATTGTTTTGTCATTCAATGTCTGAAGAGACATCAGTTTGAGTTGGGACAGATTGCAAATATGGACGAAGTTCCCCTTCAATTTGATGTCCCAAGTAACAGAACTGTTGATAAGAAGGGGGTGAAAACTGTAACTGTGAAGACAAGTGGACATGAAAAGAGCCATTATACAGTTGTTCTAGCTTGTTGTGCTGACGGAACCAAGCTGCCTCCTATGCTGATTTTCAAACGCAAAACAATGCCAAAAGGACATTCCTTGAGGAGTGATTGTCCACGTTCATGACAAGGGTTGGATGGATCGGGATGGGATGAAGATCTGGTTTGAGAAAGTTTGGAGCAGGAGACCAGGTGGGCTCTTACGCAAACCTGCCCTATTGGTGCTTGATCAGTTCAGGGCACACATAACAAAAAATACAAAGAAGATTGCTTCAGAGCAAAAAACAAAACTTGCCATCATACCTTGACATCCCAGCTCCAACCACTTGATTTCAGCATTAACAAACCCTTCAAAGCTGACATGAGAGACGAATGGAACCAATGGATGAAGTCTTCTGGGGACAATCTGACACCAGCAGGAAGAGTGAAGAAACCAACTAAAGGAGAAGTTTGTACCTGGGTGAAAAGATCCTGGAAGAATATCAAGATTGAGATCGTTGTCAAGTTATTTAAGAAGTGTGGCATTTCAAATGCCATAGAAAAAAGCCTGGATTACAGCTAGAATATTTGAGAATTGGTTTTTTAATTGCTTTTGTTTAAAAACAAAAAGATATTGTCTGAAGAACAACATAGCATTCAAAATCTTGCTCATTTTTGACAATGCACTCAGTCATCCTGCACCCAAATGTTACCTTTCTTCCAGCAAATACAAGTTCGTTAATTCAGCCAATGGACCAAGGTGTTATAGCTTGCTTTAAACTTTATTACCCAAGATCTTTTTTACAATTGGTAGAAGCTACTGATGGAACAGGCAGTCTTTCAATTCGAAATTACTGGCAGAATTATAACATTCTTGATGCTGTAAAAAATATTGAATTTGCATGAGGTGAAGTTAAAAACTCAACAATGAACACAGTGTGGAAAAAGCTGTGGCCACAAAGCTACACCAAAGAAGCCATGGTCGAAATGCCAGAGGTAGTTGAGATTGTGAGAATTGGCAAAATGATTAGCGGAGAAGGATTTGAAGAACTGGAACCAGCAGATATCACAACAGAAATAACATTTTTTCGCAATGTGAAGAAGAAGATAACAAAAATGATAAAAACGAAGAAGATGCATACAAAAATTTGACCGCAAAGAGACTAGCTGAGTTTTTAAGACTTGCAAATCAGCTTAATCAAGAAGCTCTGAATATGGATCCTAATTTGGAGGGGAGTTTTAAATTTTCACAGAACTTTATCATTAGCTTTAGTTCCTATAAATTTCTTCCATCATGAAGAAATTTATAGAGAAAAAGAACAAGCTTCTAAGCAAACTTTAACTAATTATTTTCAGAAAGTGTCGGATACTGTTGAAAGTTTACCACAGGAAAACAGTGATGAAGAAGCAACCAATTTAAATTAAAAATCTAGAGGTAAGCATCAGCAAGATTAATTTTATGGACATGTTTCTAATTTTTTTCTATTTTTTTTACTGAATGAAGACTTTTATTTATTTATTTTTTTTCAATTTAAATTTTTTTTTGCACTTTTTTTGTATACAGGTACGGAATTCTCATTATGTCATATAAACCATGTTTCATATTGCATGGATTTGGACTGCGCTGTGTTTTCCCAGAACGTAATTCCTGTGCAAATTGGGGATGACTGTATTTGCAAAGATTAAAGTAAACTTTAAAGTAAAATTGATGCTATTTTATTTTAAACAATATTAAGTTACAAATGTTTATATGTATGAACTCTTAATTGTAATATCTTAATATTAATCTTAAATTCAAATTTTTAAAATCTGCTGAGAACTTCAGCATAAACTTTCAATAAAGTTTAACCACAACTGAATACAGCATGGTTTAAATTGATGCCATGGCTCTTATTTGAAAACATTCTACACTATCCATGTCTTCTATATAAAATTAAGGCTATGGAAAGAGAACTCCATCTTGAAAGTTGGAACATTTTTCAAAATACTGGCATCTATGAAATAAATGATTAAATGGAAAAAAAAAAAAAAACTGATAATAATTAATTAAATAAAATAATATTTATAAATACTCTGTTACCTTCAACAAAGCCTTCCCTGAAGTATGTTACAGGAAGTAAAAGCAATTAAGGAAATCCTCCTTTCCTTTGTCAGTTGTATTTAACATATAGTATCTTAATTATTTTAGTTTTTTACCACCAACTCATATCCTAATTAAATAAAACAAAACAAGCTAAGGCATCAAAATTTATTTTAAATTAAAATTATTGCTATTATATCAGTGTAGCATATGAACAGTTTGAAGTAAACCCAGTATGTATACATTGGTGTTCAAAGAAAGTGCATCACTTAGGAATTTCACATTTCTAACCCTTTTTTTGCAATGACATGTTACATTAATGACTAACATCACAAATAAAATAAAATTAAAAAAAAAAAAAAAAAAATTTATCAATAGTTAAGGCAGAGCTCAGTAATATTTTACAGGTGCTCTCAAAATTTTTCTAGCAGCATTTTTTAGTAGAATTTGTTTCAGCCTGGTCTGTGCTTGCTGACAAGAGAGACTGCTTCTACAGGGATGGGGTACACTTAAATAGAAAAGGTGCAATAATATTTGCTGATGCTATTGAGGCAGTGTTAGGTGGGTAGGAAAAGTGCTAGCTTGGGGGGAGATACACAGACTAAAAGGTTAATGGTGGCCACAGGCAGAGGCAAAAGTGATTCTTGCACTGCTTCTATTGGAATGAGCAGCAGAATGGAAAGCATATGTACTTACTGAAGAGAAATGTACCAACTATGTGGTACTACACTCAGGGAAGTGGAAAGTGAAAAAGACATGGGGTAATTGTGCAGTCAAATATGAAGTTTGCTGAGCAGCTCAGATGGGCTGCCAGGGCAGGTCACGGAGTCTTGTCAATGATATATAGGAATTTTGCTAGCAGGGACAGGGAGGTGATTATCCCGTTGTACAAGGCAATGGTCAGGCCACACTTAGAGTACTGTGTAGAGGTCTGGAGGTCTCATTTTAGGAAGGATGTAGAGTTGCTAGAACAAGTACAAAGAAGAATAACAAGATTGGTGAGGGGAACAAAGGGGTGCTTTTATCAAGAAAGGCTTAAGTCTGCAAATTGCAGCACCTGGAGAGTAGGCACCTGCGAGGTGATCTGATTGAGGTGTATAAGGCCTTCAATTGGTTGGGCAAGCTGAATGCTGATGGGATTATTCCTCTTGCTCAGATTAAGAACCTGAGGGGGCATCAACAGTTGTAGAATAGATGTGCAGAGGTTTGCCTTTAGCCAATGGGTAGTTGATTGGTGGAACAGACTTCTATTTTTTGTTGTGGAAGTTGATAGCCTAAATAAATTTAAGGCTGAACTGGACAGGCATTTGGAACGAATGGAGGGGTGAAATGGGAGGGTTTTATTTTTTTTTGGTTGATGCTGCATAAGCTTGCTTTCTTGTACCGTATGCCTCTGCTAATGAAAATTATCGATAATAAAAAATATTCCAAAATGAGCATTTGCGACCTTTAAACAACAGTTTTGGTAAACATGACAATGGCTGAAATGTTATCAGAAGCCCTCAATTTGCTTCAGTTTATCGTTTTAAATAGAAAACAAAACGAAAAGTTCACCAGGTGCAAACTAATATTTAGTTGAACTGCCTCTGGCCTTGACTGTCAAGGCATTGACAAGATCAATTTCTGAAGATAATCAACTGATAATTCGTGGTTCCAAACACGAATTATGGCGTCCTAAAGTTCATAAAAGCTCTTTGGTTTCTTTCTGGCAACTGAAGATTCCACACGATGCCAACAGTTCTCTATAATTTCAGGTCCGGGCTGTTTCCTGACTAGCTAACAGTTGTAATGGACTGTTCTTCCAACCATTTTTTCACCTGTAACAAATGTAAACACATTAATTTTGAACCTCTAATGCAGAAATGAAGCTAAAGTAAATACAGGTGCCTACTTACGCTTTTCACCCGATGACAAATTGCAGAGATGTTCTGAAAGATGCAGTTACTTGGCAGGTTGAAATGGTCTCTAATCGTTGACAGCAATTTCCCTTCCAATATAGCCAGGTATCCATTGGCATTTACGGAACCTTTTATAAACTGCAGGTGACCTACTCCGTGATACGAAATGCACCCCCCATATCATTTGGCTGGTAGGGAATTTCACTCTAGACACCATACAGTCCGGATGGTATTCTTCTCCACGTCGACGCCAAATCATTTGTCTCCCATCAGAGCCATGCAGGTTGAATTTCTTCTCATCTGAGAAAATAACTGACTTCCACTGCTCAGGGGTCCATTTTACATGCTCCTTACACCATTTTAATCGGGCCTTTTCCATTTTTTGTGTGAGGAGGGGCTTCTTATTAGGACGACGGGCTACAAGTCCATTTTTGAAGAGGCATCTTCTGACTGGTACTGCACTTGCTACCACTCCTTTATGTTCTTCCCATTCTCTTTTCAGCTCAGATGAAGAAGCTCTACAGTTTTTAGGGTGTAAGTGCTTCAAAACGAGGTCCTGTTTTAGCATAGAGACTCGTTTGCATCTGGTTCCTTTTTTCCTATTAACAGAATCAGTATTCTTGAGTTTGGAAAGAAATCTACTCATTGTTGACTGATTACAAGACACTCTATAAGCGATATGATGGGAAGAACATCCTTCCTCACGTAAAGCAACAATAGCATTCTTTCTTCATGGCATCAACTGCACATAACTTGCCATCCTGACACAAGCAAGGAATAACTGTAACCCTCCCAGAGCATGCTTATATAGCTGAAAGTAACAGCTGATGCAATATTACATCATCACCTATGCATGTCACTCTTATCTGATGCAATCTGTAAGAAATATTGCCATATACTTATGTTAGTTGGACGACAATTACAATTTTAAGGGGTGATACATTTCTTTGAACACCAGTGTGTATATATATAAAAGAGGTGCATTCATGTTTCCTTAAAACCATAACTTATTTTATGGCACGCTATTTCTGAATCAGCTGATTACAACAAGAACTTAGTTATCCAACACTTAGATAAATGGAAAGCTCTAGTAGCAACTGGCATATTTATATTCTATAACAGGGGCCAACAATTAGAGTAGTTTTCTTTGCAATTCACATTAGAAGAAATAGAACTCATCACAGTCTGCTCCTATTTTAGCATAAAATTAATAAAACATCAAGTACTGTATATATTAAGATAACATATGATCAATTTTTAATATATCGCATGCCAATTTATTTTTTAAGGGAACTATAAAAATGTAAAACTAAAATAATTACTTGGTATTTAGTGGCATCTGATATATAAAATGTTTGGCCATTGTGATTTCACCACAATAATTAGTTTTTTTTTTTTTCCAATAAAATAAAATTTTACTTGTTTTGATTGTTCTATACATACTTTTTTTGATTAAAATATAGTTTACCTTATTAAATATCCAAAATTCTAGTTTTACTGTTATCACTTGTTTTTGGCCAGGTTGATGAGATGATCAGATAATTAGAACATCATAATTCCCACGTGTGCTGTACAACAAAGCTTTTACTGTAGTGTGAATTTCTGTCTCAGCTTGATGTGGACGAGTGCCCAGAATCATCTGTCCAGGTGACTGATGCTTTTGGGTAGCAAAGTGGCCAGAACAGAACACACACATATCTGGCCCATTTGTAGTAATACTGTTCTTCACAGAGATACGAGGTGGAGATGAACTGACGTTCAAGGAGCTGCCCTTTACAAAAACACGTCTCAGCTTGATATACTTCTATATACTCAAATGAGGGCTACACATTATCATGAAATTTTTGCTGATATGAATAAGTGAAATAGAATGGAAATGGAGTTTGCATAACTATAACTGTATGGGCCATCCCAAACAATAATTTAATTTCAATCAACAGGTAAAAAAAAAAAAAAAAGGGGCACTAAATTGGAAAAATACCTTTATGTTTTCGTTGCTCGGGCAATTTTGAAACAGGCTTCTCTTGATGAGTTTTAGAGTCCCAGGTACTTTGTGGTAACAGTAGTTCTGGAATGCATTTTGAGGTATCCTTTTCAGACACTTCATTCTCCAAGGGTATGGGATTTATAACAATAAGATTAGATCTTTGAAATGGCCGCTGGTACTACATAAAGGTAAAATGAAATTAGTTTTTTAATTAATTCCAAGTTAACTACAAGTTTTGAAATATGAAACATAATAATTCTTCTCCTAAATCACATGCTAGCTAAGGAACAAAATCAGTCTGGCATTAAACATTTGCAGGCTGCATTTGGCATGATGGATTCATGGCATGTCAAAACCAGAGTTATTCTGCAGACTGAAACATTGTTTGCCATATATAATTACAATATTCTCAAAAGAGATGGGTAATTAATTAACCTGACTATTCGTTTTATGGAGTCCACAAGCTTCACAGAGGTTTTTGAGGATACCACCCTAGATGACAGAACAATATTTAATGGTAGGATGAATTTGAGGTTTCTATAGAGTGAGCAGTTGTATAAAGTGAGCAAGTCAAGAGTGAATAAGAAAATTTTTTTTGTTTTTTGATGCAGAGGAAGCAATATCTGTGAAGTACTTATGCCAAGAGAGATTAAGTTAGGTGTTCCCTAATAGATATGCCTGAGAGTCATTTGGACTTAGTTTTAGAAGAATTGAAGCTAACTAAATTTTCTTTGCCCCATTGAAGAAATATCCAGGGATCAGTATTTAAGACACTGGTGGTAGATATTCAAGAAGTTGAGGCAATTTGCACATGGCTAGGGTTCTCTAACTGAAGGGTAGAATGTATAGTGCTATCATTAGCAAAACTATGGATGGGATTTCCAGTCAATGGAAGGATATCATTAATATAAAAGAGGAAACCGGTGGGAAAAGAACTGAACCTTGGGTAACACCGACATTAATCAAATTAGAAGACACAGTACATCTACTATCAACAGCAGTGAAAGGTCAAAGGGAAAACTAGATATCCAATTAAAATAAGTCAAAAATTCTTAAGATAAGATTCTTCAGAAAACCTTTATGCCAAACATATTCAAAAGCCTTAAAAATAGAAACTGCTTGAGTTTTACCAAACTTTTCATTGAATTTGCTCAAAGACAAGTAATATAAGACAATATCTCACAGTGGAACCTCAACAGAATCTATATTGGTGATCATTGATCAGATTGAAGGTTTCAAGACTGTGTAAGAGTTGGCCATTGATGAATATCTACATTACTTTGAAAAGAGTAGAGGTAAATGCAATAGCACCAATGACAGGAGAGGGGGATGTTTTGTCACCCCCTTTTAGGAACCAGTTGGATATGAGCAAATTTAATTAGAATAACAGTAGACAGAGCTGGCAGAGTTGAAAGTGAGTCTTGCACTGCTTCTATTGAAATGAGCAGCAGCCTGGAAAACAAGGTGCAGGGGATTCCAGAGACTGCTGGGAGTCATTGTGGAACAAATAAATACATGGGCTGTGTTAGGGTAGCTAAGAATAGAAACAGGTGCATGTATACTTGTGTGTATTGCACCAATGTTAGGAGTTTCGTAAATAAATTTGATGAATTTGAGGTGTTGGTCACAACTTCAAAGGCAGATATTTTTGGGATAGCAGATATGTGGTGTCACACAGATAAAAGGAATGCAGAACTGGAATTTGGGGAATACAATGTGTACAAGAAGGATAGACAGGACAGGAAGGGGTTATGCTATTGGTTAAGAAACACATAAAATCCAAGGAAGTACAGCCAGTCAACATGGTTGGACAGTGCAGTGTCGAGTTAGTTTGGTGTGACATAAGCACAGGGAAAGCAAAATTCAGAGTAGGAGTGTGTTATAGCCTAATGACTCTGTTGAGTATAATAAGAAACTGTACAGGGAAATAGAGTGGGCCAGTAAATCAGTCTTATAATTGGGGATTTTAATTTCCCGGATATTGACTGGAATTTGTGGGCTGGTCACTCACACACTAACAAGGCTTTTGTGGATTTATTGGATGTTTGTTTTCTACATCAGCATGTTTGGGAGGCAACTAGAGGGAGTAATACTCTTGATCTGATTATCAATAGTGATTCTTCATGCATTAAGAATCTGCAGATAAAGGAACCACTAGGTGGCAGTGATCACAGTGTGCTGAAGTGGGATTTACTCAGAGGTAACTACCATCAAGGGTAAAGGGAAGGGATTTTGCTTTTGTAAAGGAGACTACGGAGGTCTGGGACAGTATTTAAATTCTATATCTATACAGTGGGACCAACTGATGATGTTACCAACAGCAAATTCAAAATGGGAAGCATTCAAAGAATTAATCTTGGAGGCTACTAGGCTTTACATACCAACTAAGAAATATTGTTCAAGGTTAAGGCCTAAATGGATGTCAGATGAACTAATGAGACATGTGGTAGAGAAGAAAAACGCATGGGATACATATAAATTAATGGGTGACATGGAAGCCTACGATAGATAGTCTGGTCTATCTACGAGAGATAAGCTGGTCTGTAAAGTCACAAAGGCAGATTATGAGAAATCTTTGGCAAAGGATGCAAAGAAAAACAGCAAAGAGTTATTTACTTATGTAAAAACTCTAGAAGGAGGGAGGGAGGGGATGAATCAGATTGGTCCACTTGATATCGATGGTTCAACTGTTGATGATCCTGCTCAGGTAGCTAACAAACTAAATGAATATTTTGCACTTACATTCACATATGAGGAGTTATTCAGGAAGGGGAATGCCAGAGGTGTATTAAACTATGGCAGTAAGCTAGATAATCTTGTAATAACTGAGAGTAAAGTGGAGGAGAAATTGTTGAAGATAAACATAAGAAAGGCACCTGGGGTGGATGGAATCTATCCAGTTATATTAAAGGAGGCCGCAAAGCAAGTAACCAAACTCTTAGCCATAATTATGAGAGATTCCTTGGACTCAGGGGAGGTACTCATGGACTGGAGATGTGCAAATGTGACCCTCAATCCTGAAAGCAGGAGACAGGTAATTACAGACCTGTAATTACCTGTCTATAATTAAGTGCCTCCATTAATTTCCAAGGAAATTAATGGAGGCACTGGTTAAAGAAGCATTGCAGGATCATCTAGACAAGGATTCAGTTATAGTTCGGACACAGCACGGGTTTGTTAAGGGGAAGTCTTGCCTGACCAATTTGATTGGATACTATGATGCAGTCACGAAAGAGCTGGATGCAGGGAATAACTTTGATATTATATACTTGGATCTTAGAAAGGCTTTTGATACCGTTTTACATGGAAGACTGCTGCACAAATCGGAGCAGTGTGGCATTGGAGGCAAATTGCTGCTATGGATAAAGGGATGGTTGAGTGGGAGAAGACAGAGAGTGGTAATCAATGGACACTGCTCTTCGTGGACTAATGTTATTAGTGGAGTTCCCCAGGGTTCAGTGTTGGATCCATTGTTGTTTTCTGTATTTATTAATGATATTGATGATGGTATATCAGGGTTGTTAATGACAGTACGCTGTTGCAACAGGATCTAGAAAAGTTGAGCGGGTGGGCTGAGAGGTGGCAACTGAAGTTTAACATTGACAAATAAAATGTACTGCATATGAGAAGCAGTAACCCTAGAGTAACAAACTGTGTGGTACTACACTGATATTGGTGGAGAGTGAAAAGGACTTGGGGTAATTGTGCAGGCAGATATGAAGTTTTCTGAGCAGTGCAGACGGTCTTGTAAGAGTAACTCATGGTAACTTGTCAATGATATATAGGAATTTTTCTAGCAGGGATAAGGAGGTGATTATCCCCTTGTATAAGGCAATGGTCAGGCTACACCTTGAGTACTGTATCAGGTCTGGAGGCCTCATTTTAAGAAGGATGTAGAGATGTTGGAATGAGTACAGAGAAGGGCAACAAGATTAGTGAATGGAACAAAGAGTTGCAGTACTACCATATGCAGTACTTTATATCTGTCAATGTTAAACTTCAGTTGCCACCTCTCAGCCCACCTGCTCAACTTTTCTAGATCCTGTTGCAACAGTGTACTGTCATTAGTGTCATTAACAACCCTGCCAACCTTCGTATCGTCTGCTCTTATGAAGAAAGGCTTAAGTGTTGTAAACTGCAGTGTCTGGAGACTAGGAACCTGCGAGGCGATCTGATTGAGGTGTGTAAAGCCTTGAATAGTTTGAGCATGCTCAATGCTGATGGAATTTTTCCTCTTGCTCAGAATAATTGCCTGAGAGGGTATAAATTCAAATTGAGGAAAGACAGTTGTAGGATAGATGTGCGGAAGTTTGCCTTCAACCAGCGGGTGGTTGATTGCTAGAACAAACTTCCATCTGTCATTGTAGAAGTTGATAGCTTAAATAGATTCAAGGCAGAACGAGACAAACATTTGGAGTGAGTGGATGGGTGAAATGAGAAGGGTGTGTGTGTGTGTGCTTTTTTTTTGTTTTTTGGCTAATGCTGTATAAGCTTCATTCTCCAAGGGTATGGAGAATACCCTTTCTTGCATCATGTGCCTTTGCTAATGCTAACTTCTAAGCGAAAAGAAAAAAGCCTTCTGCTTAGAAATTTGGAGTAAGAAAGTATATATAAAAAAAAAAAAAAAAAGGTTACCCAAAAGTAGCAAGTTGAACAATGCAGGTTTTGAATAAGTGGAGAAATGCCATCAGAACCTGAGGCTTTGAGTATTAAGACTACTAGGAATTCTTCTAACATCCTTCAGTGAGAAGACCAGAGGAAGCATTGTATGGAATGTACTTTGTATGGTAGGTGATGGTTTACCAATATCAGTGATATCAGTTAGCAGTAAAGTAGAGTGCCAATAAGTTGGCTTTATCTTTAGCTGATGATGCAATAGAACCTTAAGGTTGTAACAGAGGTGGGAGTATAGATGGACAATAGTTGCAGTCAACAGCTTTGGCAGGAGATCAGAATGCACCTATTATTTGGCCAAGAAGCAAATTTTCTACTCTTAGCCTGTTCAAAAAAGGGTTTGGATTGATTAATAACTGTTTTACAATTGTTGTGGGCTTCAGTATAAAACAGGCAATGAAACTGGATATTTGAAATAAGCCAATGGCAATATGCTACAATCTTATCTCACCTTAGGACATTACTGGAAAACAAAGGTAATACAAAGGATTAATTTTAATATCAAATGCAGAATGAAGGATTTCATTCCTACAAGAATTTCACTGAAATGATCTGAGGATCACCAAATTTTAAAACAGCATTCCAACCAAGGAAATGAAATCATGCATATCATCCCATTTCACATTCCTCCAATGCCAAACAACACAATGCTAGGAATGGCAATGTGAGAGAGGCTCCACTAGATAGGAGACCATCAGCAAGTAGTGATCTAAAGCACCTAGAGGACCATTAACATTTGATGGTATTATACTTTGAATGATGAGAAAGAGATCGAGAGCATTGGGTGTGTGGTTAGAATTGTCCAGTATCATGGTAGATAAATGACAAGTTGTGTAAGGTCATTAGTAACTCCAAAAGTCTCAGCATCACAATCAACTGGAACTGTGAAATCAACTATGAAACTGAAATCAGCTGGAGTCGTGAATATTAAAATCAATAAGGAAATTTATCTCACCCTTAGGAAGGTTAGACTGAAAAAAGTGAAGTTTCAAAGAAAGGAATTGAGTTCAGTGATCAGTTGAGTTGGGAGAACAAAAAAAGCAACAGATGAATTTGACAGAATGGTATAGAAAGAAAGATAAGCCAGAGGAGATCAAAAAGAAGAATTACAAGTTTCTGACAAGGAAAATCAGAGTGGACATATGCATGAGTACCACCACTGAAGTGAAAGAAAATCATACAGCAAATAGTTATGGCAACATAGATGAGAGGTGTTCAAAGCAACCAATAACTGAGACTCTGTCAAAAAAATTAAGTAGAAGTTTGACAGAATGCGGGTAGAAATGGACATCACTGAGATTGGACCCGAGATCGAGTATGAGGGTTATCCTGAAAGTAATACACACCTCACATTTATCAGGATAATTTGAAGATTTACCTCAACATTACTATGCTTGAAACCTGCATTGAATTTTGTGTGAAAATTGAATGGCGATATTGCTTCAGGTCAGATTACAGTTTCAGATTAAAGATATTTTATCAAAATTGAAACTTTACATGACGAAACTCAGATAAAAATTTAGCATTAGCATTAGTAGAGGCATATGATGCAAGAAGGCAAACTTATACAGCATCAGCCAAAAAAAAAAAAAAAAAAAAATCCTATTTCACCCATCCATTCACTCCAAACGTTTGTCGACTTCTTCCTTGAATTTATTTAAGCTATCGACTTCTACAACAACAGATGGAAGTTTGTTCCAGCAATCAACTACCCACTGGCTAAAGGCAAGTCAATAGCACATCTATTCGATAACTGTCTTTCCTCAATTTCAGTTTATGCCCTTCAGGTTTGTAATCAAGAGGAAGAATCCCATCAGCACTGCGCCTGCTAAATCCATTCAAGGCCTTATGCACCTCAATCAGATCACCTCGCAGGTGCCTAGTCTCCAGATGCTGCAATTTTCAGAACTTAAGCCTCCCTTGGTAAGGGCACCCCCTTTGTTCCCCTCACCAGTGGTGTTGCCCTTCTCTGTACTCGTTTTTTTTTTTTTTTTTTTTTTTTTGGAGCATTAGCAACTAAGGCCATATTGCTCCGGGATATGCGGTGGTCATTCCCTGACCTTTCCGCATCCACCGTATTTGGTGGTGACGGGCTCGAACCCCGGTCTAATCAAGAAGCGTGTGCTACACACTGCTGCTCCTTCCCACCTGGCTACGGAGGCGCCTATGTACTCGTTCTAGCAACTTTACATTCTTCCTAAAATGAGACTTCCAGACCTGTATGCAGTACTCAAGGTGTGGCCTGATCATCGCCTTATATAAGGGGATAATCATCCCCTAATCCCTGCTAGCAAAATTCCTGTATCTCATTGACAAGACCCCATTGACCTACTCTGTCTGCACTGCTCAGAAAACTTCAAATCTGACTGCATAATTACTCCCAGGTCTCTTTCATTCTCCAGTAGCCTGAGTGTAACATCACCCAGTTGGTACATTTCGCTGGGGTTACTGCTACCCATATGCAGTACTTTGCATTTGCCAATGTTAAACTTCAGTTGCCACTTCTCAGCTCATTTGCCCAACTTTTCCAGATCTTGTTGCAGCAGCATACTGTCATTACTGTTATTAACATCCCTGCCAACCTTTATTTCATCTGCAAACTTGGAATTAAGCTTGATATACCTTCATCAATATCACTGATATATAAAAAAAACAACAATGGGCCCAACACTGAACCCTAGGGGATAACACTAATAACATTAGTCCACAAAGAACAGTGTCCACTGATTACCACTCTCTGTCTTCTCCCAATTAACCATCCCTTTATCCATTGTAGCAACTTGCCCTTAATGCCATATTGCTCCAATTTGTACAGCAGTCTTCAATGTGCAACAGTATCAAAAGCTTTCCTGAAATCCAAGTACAGTGGATTCCGGTTATTTGGGCCACCCGTTAATTGGGGCAGCCATTTATTTGGGGCAAATCTTAAAAAACAGAAACCAATCAAGAAAATAGCCAGAGTTTACTTCGCTTAATTGGGACAGCATGCCGTTTAATCGGGGCAGGAGACTGCAGCATTGGAGATTACTCTACAATTGTCTCCGACGGTACCATGTGGTTCGGTCGAAATTCTGGAGGTCACAACCATAAAACAATAAAAACAATTAGCAGCCACCTGTTTATTGGGCTTTTCTGTTAGTGAAAGTTATCATAAACAGACAGTAAACTCGATCTTACTGAATTTGCGATAATACCGACAGCTGGAATTCTGTGGGTTATTATGGTGAAATGTGTTTACACTTCCATGAAATCTTCAATCATATAAAAAAATTAATTTTCAGATCTTCTCTTCATTCCTATTTTTAAAGATTTGTAACTCTCACTTGCGCATATTGTGTTACTTGCAATTTGTGTGTGTGCCTTGTTCTTTGTTATTGATTGCTTATCTTTTTACTATTTTAAATTTTAACCCCCACCCACAAATGTCAGTGAACAGAAATGTCAAATAGTTAGTATACGTATTAATTATTCCGATTATCATGCATATTCTTCCGATTTTCATGTATCATTTAATTTTTTAATTGGTAAGGTAATAAAGGATAAATTTGTGCTTAATATATCTTTGCTTTTATAGCCTGTGGATAATATTCCTCCTATTTTCGCTAATTAGAATCGCTGTTTAATAAAATTAAAATTCAATTCACAAACGTGATCACAATGACCGGCGCTTACTGCACATCGTATAGTGAACGGTACTTTACTATGTTGAGTTCGTCGTAACGTGATTCGATTGTACAGTGACAGTCTTCTAATTAGTCTATTAGAATAAGTAACATTAGTCTTCTCCTTAGGTGAAGCGTTACTTATTCGAAGTAGTGCAATTTCATGGCAACTCGTTGTGAAGGTATTCACAATATGAGATATAACTTAAAACGATGCTGTTTTGCTAATATTCTGATTTATTCAGATATAGCTATGTATTTCTGATGCGCTTGCACTATATTTATACATAGTCTAGACTCTTTCATAGCTTGAGGCTTATGCCCTAAACGCTTTAGAGTTGTACAGTGAACCAACTGTAAAGGTGTGTGTGGGGGGGGGGGTACATTGTATTTTTAACTATTTAACTATTTACGTGAAACTTCGGATAATTGGGGCAGCCGCTTAATCGGGCCAAAATGCACTAGTCCCGATGTGTCCCAAATAACCGGAATGGACTGTATGTGACATCAAAATTATTTTTTGCATCCAGTTCCTTTGTGACTACGTCATAGTATCCAATGAAATTGGTCAGACAAGACTTCCCCTTAACAAAACCATGCTGTATCTGAATTATTACTGCAGTCTTGTCTAGATGATCCTGCAATGCTTCTTTCACTAGTGACTCCATTATTTTCCCTGGGACAGAAGTCAAACTAACAGGTCTATAATTACTTGTGTCACCCTTTGTGAATTGGAGATACATCTGCACATCTCCAGTCCATGGGGACTTCTCCTGAGTCCAAGGATGCTCTCATAATTATGGCTAATTTATGAGCTGTAGCAGGAAGTGTGGTGAATCAGCAATAGATTGCAGTATGATTTCACAATGGTCTCAAAGGTTTCGCCAAGTTCAGACCACTGAAGTATTATTTTAGTTAAAACTAAAATAATAATACATACTTTTTGTTGATTATTATATAGAGTACCTCAGTAAATATCCAAAATTTTAGTTTTACTGTTGTTATCACACGTTTTTTTTTTTTTTTGCTAGGCTGATGGCCAGTCATAAAGCGAAGCAATGCTCAGGTAGACTGAGAACACATTTGCAGTCATTATTACCACCATTTTGGAGGAAGACAGATATATAAACTGTAAAGGAATAGCTAACGAATCTGGAAAATAATCTGAAAATAATAATCCCAAAATAATCTGTTCATCGAATTTTAACTGAGGTGTTACAAAAATGAAAGGGCACTGCCGAATGAGTCTCACATTTCCTGTCGGATGAATAGTAAGCAGAACTTAAAGGTAAAGAAGTTGCAATGCAGTTACTTGCACATTACTAACAAGGAAGGCTTTTTAAAATACACTGTTAGCACTGATGAGGTATGGCTTGGTGACTTTGAACCAGAATTGAAGTTACAATCAGCTGAGTGGAAACATCCATCTTCACCATTCCCCCTCCAAATGTCACCAGCAATAATCATATGTGAAACAAACGCCACATAGCCAATGATTATGAGGGCTTTATTGACGATGATCTTGTGCCACTTGGAAGATCAGTAAACTGTAGACCACGACGCAACATTTCTTCATCACAAATTATGCCCAAAAATTGGCCAGAAGCAGAGTATGAACACACCAGCTTCCAGATGCTGGAAACTAGTGTGCTTGTACTTCATAACAATGCAAGGCTTCGTACCTTTGAGGTTGCCGCAGACATTCTTTCAGATAAGCCAGACAAGTTGTGCTTGCTACCTGAGAGTCTAAAACACTGATTGAACTGATATTCGGGTGACACTCAAGTCAAGTGGACCCAATTTTGGCGAAGTCCGGATGATCTGTGACAGCCAAATCCTCTGCTTAAACCTTCATGATGGTGGGACTGTTAGTAATCCCCATGCGCAAGCACACTGTGGGTGACCACTCAGGTGTGAACCAACGTAAGCAGGGGTCAAGTGTGGCACCCACACCACACAGAGGAATACCACTCCCCTCTGTGTTACCTGGCAATACTAGGTGGTATTGCAACTCTCATTAACCGGTGTAATACCACCACTTTGCTTATTGGAGGCTTGAAGTGGTGGAACCCATGTTTAGTTTCCAGAGCTAAGTTCCGGTCAGCCTTTCCACATCTCTTCCATCATGCAGTATGACTGACGTCTTTTGAAGTTATGATGAACACCATGGCAAGATCCAAACTTCCTTACATTTCAAGGGTATAGCACTAAAACGGTGTCCGCTAGTTAGTACATGTGACCGAACCTATTGGTAACTCTCTAGGAGGCTTCTGGATCAACTAGTGTATAATTTTGATACTCTGCCAGATAGTGAGGGGAGAGAGCCCAAGTAGTGTGTATGTGGGGGGGGGGGGGACATTGTTGAGGCCACATTATGTCAAGGATCTGGGTACATTCTTACCATGTGTATGCCATATCCAAAAATTTCATTACTTCATACAGCATGCTCCACCCACTTTTTCTTACTATTGAATATACCATAAATTGCCGGACTTATAGAACAAGCTTATCTGCAAAAAGATCTAAACCTCCCAAACACTTTCTAGTTCATTTCACAAATATACACGGTCTTAGTTTAAATCTCAATGGTGTCCATTTCCACTTACAGTCTGCCAAACCCTGTGTGCTTTTTCTGACAGAATCTCAGTTATCGGTTGATTCAACCACTGCTCATCTCAGTTGCCCAAATTATTCGCTGTATGATTACTTTCGCCTCAAAAAGGTTTGGAAGTAGTTTGGAATCTCCTCTTTTCAATCTTCTCTGACTTAAAATCTCTCTCTCTACCTCATTTTGTTAAATTCATCTGTTGTCTCTACCGTTCTCCCAACTCCACTAATAACTTGGAACTCTCTGACTTCCTTTCTTTGCAACTTGACTTTCTCCAGTGCAACATTCCTAACAGTGAGGTAATTTTCCTTGGTGATTTCAATGTTCACAACTCCAGCAAGCTTCCGTTTTCTAGTCACACAGACCCAGCTGGTTGAGATGCAGAGCCTTTTGCAATTACTAATGACCTCACACAGATTGTTCATTTAGCTACCAGAATACTGGCAATCCTAACCATACATACATAAAGATCAACACGCTTGATCTTTTTCCACAAACAACCCTTCTAAGTATACGGTCAAAGTGAGTGGTCCTTTAGGCACCTCGGATCACGACTTGGTGATTGCTTCTTCTTCAATGGAGCCTTTATCTCAAGGGTATTCCCAACCTTGTTTTGTTTGGCATTACAAGAATGCAAAATGGATTGACCTGCAAGATTTCTTTTCTTTGGTCGGATTACTGTTTCAAAACTCCTGATGTCAACATTTGCTCAGATCATGTCAGTGAAAGTATGCTTGTAGGAATGGAATCCTTTATTCTATATTCCATTTTAAAATCTCGTCCTTTACCTAAACCCTGGTTTTCCAATAAATGTGCTAAGGCTGTTCAAGAGAAGAATGTGCATATCGTAATTGGCTTGTTTCCAATCCTTCAGTTTCATTTTCTGCCTACACCAAAGCTCACAACAATTGTAAAGCAGTCAATCAGTCCAAACTAGATTTTGAACAGGCTAAGAGCAGAAAACTTGCTTCTTGTCCTAATGGTAGCCGAGCATTCTGGTCTCTTGCCAAAGCCATTGGCTGCAACTTTTACCCATCTCTGCTCCCACCTCTGTCAAAAACAGATGGTTCTATTGTCACTTCAGTCAAGGATAAAGCTGACCTGCTAGCATCCCATTTTCCTTCCAACCCATGTATTAATGATTTTGAAAAAACACCCCCCCCCCACCATGCTCCATTTAATGCCTCCTGTGGTCTTCTGTCGGAAGGATTTTCACAAATCTTGATGCTAATGAAGCTCCAGGTCGTGATGGTATTTCTCCACTTGTTCTCAAAATCTGTGCTCTTGAATTTACTCCTGTTCTTTTCCTTTTTTCACTTTTTTTCTTATTCCAAATGTGCTTTTACTTCTGCTCGGAAATTTGCTCATATCTAGCAAGTTCATAAAAAGGGTGACAAATCCCTCCGATACAATTATCGTCCCACTGCAATTACCTCTACTCCTTCTAAAGTAATGGAGAAATCAATTAACTGCCAACTCTTAAACTACCTAGAAACCTCCCGTCTTATATACGATCGCCAGTATGGATTCCGCCAGTGTCGATCCACTGGTGATATTCTGGCTTATGTTACCCATGTATGGATAAATTCAACGGAAGAGTTCGGTGAAACACAAGCAGTTGCTCTTGACATCTCAAAGGCTTTCGATCGTGTTTGGCATAAAGGTCTTCTAAACAAGCTTCCATCTTATGGTTGGCCAACTGTTTTTTGTAATTGGTTATCCAGTTTTCTCTCTGACTGCTCACTTTTTTGGTTTATAGGATCATTAGCAACTAAGGCCATATTGCTCCAGAGATACGCAGTGGTCATTCCCTGGCCTTTCTGCATCCTCCATATTTGGTGGTCATGGGCTCGAACCCCAGTCTAATCAAGAAGCGTGTGCTACGCACTGCTGCTCCGGCCCATCTGGCTACGGAGGTGCCTCTCACTGAGGGTGGTGATAGATGGCTCTCTGTCTTCTAACTTCTCCACTAATGCTGGTGTCCCCCAAGGTTCAGTTCTTACCCCCCCCACTCTTTTCCTTGTGTATATTAATGACCTTCTTCCATTGACCAGAAATCCTATCCATAGTTTTTCTGATGATAGCACATTGCATTTCACTTTCCAGTTTGAGAAACCTTGCCCTGCTCAATCAGCTTCAACTTCTCAAATATCTGCTACCAATTCCTTAAATGCCGATCTCCAGTGGGGCAAAGACAACTTAGTTGATTTCAATCCTTCTAAAACTGAGTCCTGTCTTATATCTTGCAAAAAGGATTCTTCTGCTCCTATGCTTATCTTTGGTGATACTTTGATTTCTAGGCAAGATGATATACAGCAGACCCTTGATTTACCGGGACACCTAAACACTCCAAACTAAAAAAAAAAAAAATTTCAACCAGAATGCATAAAATTCAAGTAATAACTAGAATAGGTATAACTAATTCCACTTCGTTCTTCCAAACATATGCAACATGTATCAATATTGAAATTTCGCAAGATTATTTAATGGAAAAATTTTCAAGCCTACAGGCCAGTAAGGCTCCTGGAGTTGATGGAATATACCCTATAATCTTAAGGGAGGTGGCAAGTGAGTGCATTGAACCATTGAAAAATTGAGGCTAATTATGCGAGCATCACTAGACTCTGGGGAGATTCCCTTGGATTGGGAAAGTGCCAATGTATCTCCCATTCATAAGGGTGGCTCTAAGAGCGAAGTGGGAAATTATCAACCTGTCAGTCTGACTTCACTAGGGAAAATCGTGGAGGCAATGATCAAGAGTGGAATTCAGGATCATTTGGATCGAATTGAAATTCTCAAGGATACCCAGCATGGTTTTATAAAGGGTCACTCACGAGCTGGATTTAGGGAATAATTTCAACATTGTTTATTTAGATTTCAGCAAAGCTTTTGACTCAGTCCCACATGAGCGGTTGCTTTATAAGCTGGAACAGTTGGAATCACTGGGAAAATCCTTAGATGGATAGCAGGATGGCTTCAGGGCAGGAGGCAGAGGGTTGTGATAAATGGCTATTCCTCAGATTGGGTTGATGTAAGAAGTGGGATTCCCCAAGGATCAGTATTAGGACCACTGTTGTTTTTAATTTTCATAAACGACATCGATGAAGGGATAGAGGGCGTGATGTCTAAATTTGCAGATGATGTTAAAATTGGTAGAGTAGTTAATGATCACTGTCAAGCTGAGCTTCTTCAGAGAGACCTAGATAGACTTCAGGAATGGTCAGAAAAATGGCAGCTATGCTTTAATCCGACAAAGTATAAGGTATTACACCTGCGAAACAGTAATACCAAAATAACATATTCACTTGGTGGAGTTCAACTAAACCCAGTACTGGAGGAAAGCGACTTGGGTGTTACGATACAGTCAGATATGAAATTCTCTGAGCATTGTACACAGGTTGCAAGGAAGGCCCATGGTGTCCTATTGATGATCTATCGAACTTTTGCAAAGTAGAGATGGGGACGTGATAATCCCATTATATAAGGCTTTTGTTAGACCACACTTGGAATACTGTGTTCAAGTATGGAGACTGCACCTAAAGAAAGACATCGAGCTTCTTGAAAGGGTGCAAAGACGGGTAACTCACCTGGTGAGATCGGCAAAAGGGCGTCCTTATGAAGAAAGACTTCGAATTTGTGGGTTGTAGAGTTTGGAAACTAAACACCTTAAAGGAGATTTGATTGAGGTGTTTAAGGCTCTGAGAAGCATAAGTAAAATGAATGAGGGCGAAATTTTCAAGATTATAAATGATGCTAGAACTAGGGGACATAAATTCAAGTTACGGGGGGAAATGTTTAGATTGGACTGCAGGAAGTTTTATTTTAGCTGGTGAGTTATAAATTACTGGAATCAGTTGCCTACATGGGTGGTAGAGGCTGACAGTTTGGGGAAATTCAAAGGTCATCTGGATAGTACCTTCGGGTCACGGAAGCGCATAGGATTATAGGTTTAATTTCCTTTTCTTTTATTAATTATTATTATTTATTTATTTATTATTATTTTTATCATTGTTTTATTTTATTTTATTTTTTTGGCTGGTGCAGCATAAGTCATAGGCTTTCTTGCACCATGCGGCCATTACTAATACTAATTCAAACTTCAATTGTAAATTCCATTTCCTAGTCCTTTTCTTAATTTATTCCTTCTGCTTCTAGCCTTTGAAGCAACTTTCTTATGTATTTCTATTTCCTGAAAATTACAATCTATATAAATTCAAGTTCTACGTCAACAAGTTTTAGTATTAGTATTAGTATTAGTAACGGCCGTATGGTGCAAGAAAGCCTATGGCTTATGCTGCACCAGCCAGAAAAAAAAAAAAAAAAAAAAAAATCCGAACAAAACAATGATAAAAACAAAAATTAAATAAATAAATAATAATAATTAATAAATAAATAAAAATAATAAAATGAAATTAAAAATTAAATAAAAAGGAAATTAATCCTATCATCCTATGCGCTTCCCTTACCCGAAAGTACTATCCAGATGACCTTTGAATTTCCCCAAACTGTCGGCCTCTACCACCCATGAAGGCAACTTATTCCAGTAATTTATAACTCGCTGGCTAAAATAAAACTTCCTGCAGTCCAATCTAAACATTTCCCCGCGTAACTTGAATTTATGTCCCCTAGTTCTAGCATCATTTATAATCTTGAAAATTTTGTCCTCATTCATTTTACTGATGCCTCTCAGAGCCTTAAACACCTCAATCAAATCTCCTCTAAGGTGTCTAGTTTCCAAACTCTGCAACCCACATATTCGAAGTCTTTCTTCATAAGGACGCCCTTTTGCCGATCTCACCAGGCGAGTTACCCTTCTTTGCACCCTTTCAAGAAGCTCGATGTCTTTCTTTAGGTGCAGTCTCCATACTTGAACACAGTATTCCAAGTGTGGTCTAACATAGGCCTTATATAATGGGATTATCATGTCCCTATCTCTACTTGCAAAAGTTCGATAGATCATCGATAGGACACCATGGGCCTTCCTTGCAACCTGTTTACAATGCTCAGAGAATTTCATGTCTGACCGTATTGTAACACCCAAGTCCCTTTCCTCCAGTACTGGGTTTAGTTGAACTCCACCAAGTGAATAAGTTATTTTGGGATTACTGTTTCCCAGGTGTAATACCTTACACTTTGTTGGATTAAAGCACAGCTGCCATTTTTCTGACCATTCTTGAAGTCTATCTAGGTCTCTCTGAAGAAGCTCAGCTTGACAGTGATCATTAACTACTCTACCAATTTTAACATCATCTGCAAATTTAGACATCACGCCCTCTATCCCTTCATCAATGTCGTTTATGAAAATTAAAAACAACAGTGGTCCTAATACTGATCCTTGGGGAACCCCACTTCTTACATCAACCCAATCTGAGGAATAGCCATTTATCACAACCCTCTGCCTCCTGCCCTGAAGCCATCCTTCTATCCATCTAAGGATTTTCCCAGTGATTCCAACCTGTTCCAGCTTATAAAGCAACCGCTCATGTGGGACTGAGTCAAAAGCTTTGCTGAAATCTAAATAAACAATGTCGAAATTATTCCCTAAATCCAGCTCGTGAGTGACCCTTTCGAAATAGCGAACCAGATTTGTTAAACATGATTTTCCCTTTACAAAACCATGCTGGGTATCCTTGAGAATTTCAATTCGATCCAAATGATCCTGAATTCCACCCTTGATCAATGCCTCCATGATTTTCCCTACTACTGAAGTCAGACTGACAGGTCGATAATTTCCCACTTCACTTTTAGAGCCACCCTTATGTATGGGAGATACATTGGCACTTTTCCAATCCAAGGGAATCTCCCCAGAGTCTAGTGATGCTCGCATAACCAGACTCAGTGGTTCAATGCACTCGCTTGCCGCCTCTCTCAAGATTATAGGGTATATTCCATCAACTCCAGGAGCCTTACTAGTCTGTAGGCTTGAAAGTTTTTTCATTAAATAATCTTGCGAAATTTCAATATCATTAATTACATATTTTTTAACTTCGCTCCCACAATTTCCCATTGCCACAAAAGGCTTTTCATTTGTAAATATCGATGCAAAATAACTGTTGAGTTCATCTGCAACGGCAGCTGGTGTATTTATTACTATCCCCTTTCCCTTACGTAAAGGTCCGATCTGGTTTGTCCTGCTCTTCTTGGCATTTATATATGTGAAGAATTCTTTATCCCCCCTCTTTGCTCTGTTTGCTAGTGATTTCTCATAAACTGCCTTTGCCTGTCGAACCTTTTCTGTGGCTCTATTACACATCACCTTGTAGCTGTTATAGGCTTCAGTACTTTTTATTGCTCTGTAACATTTCCATGCCACCTTTTTCTGCTCAAGTAATGTGGCAACTTCACTATTCATCCAACTTGAAACCCTTCTCGTGGAGTATTTTTTTAATGGTATATACGCATTCAAGGCATCTGTGATTAATGTTTTAAAAGCGTACCACAGTTCAATTGTATTCATTCTCTGCGCGATATCTACCCAGTTAATAGAGGCCATGTAGTACCTTAAGGCATCGTAATTTCCTTTTCTGAAATTAAAACCCATTCCTTTGCCTTTTACTTCTGCTACCTCTCTCGTCATCATCCACCGTAGAACTCCGTGATCACTTCCTGCTACTGGTTCCTCTACTGTCAGCCCTGTTATGTCATCTGATTCATGTGTGATGATGAGGTCTAGGATATTCTTTTCTCTAGTACTTTCCCTGACATGTTGATACAAATAACAGTCATCTAGTTGATTTAAAAATTTTGTTCCCCATGTCGAGTTTCCTTCCCATTTACTCCAATCAATTAGAGGCAAATTGAAATCACCCATAATAAGGCATTGACGCTTACTTGCCCATTCCATTTGCATGTAGAGGCTTTTGTCATAGTCTTCACAATCACCTGGTCTGTAGATTACGCCTATTCGCATTGTACCTTTGTTTCCAACTATCTCACACCATACAGACTCTATACTAGCATGTGAAATGTCTGAATCTGGGAAAGCTATCGTCGCACTCAGGCTGCTTCTGATAAGAAGCATTACCCCACCACCCCTTCTATCTACTCTATCCTTCCTAAATACATTATACAAGCCGTACTGAAACTCATCATCCCCAATTTCCGGGTGGCACCACGTCTCCGTAAGCCCTATTATGTCCGCGTTACTTGTTTTAACCAGCAGTTCGAATTCGCTCATTTTATTGACGACACTTCTAACGTTACTGTATAAACAATTAAGATTTACTGTTCTTGTATATTTAACAACCCTAACACAACCCTTGAAGTTTTTTAGGCTCTCTTCCCTGATATTAGCTACCTGCTCACGTGAAACGTCTTTGCCCCCAGAACATCTAGATAATACGTCCAGTTGGGGTAACAGATAAGAACTCTTAAGGTATGTGCAAGAGTTACATTGACCAATATTATTAGATAAACGCGTGTCAGTATTACCCACATCCCCCCTAACTAGCAGTTTTTCTGTCTTCTTAATCCATCTGAGGTAATAAAGTACCGCATGTTCCGACAACCTTTCACATTTGGGGTTACCACAAAAAAAAACTTACAAACACAATATATTATCTCAGATTGTGTTTAAACCAAGAAATTAAAGTTAAAAACTAACTTTATTTGTGTAACGACATTCCAACTGGCATTTTCAATTTGGTTAAAAAAAAAAAATGTATTTTTTTTTATTTTTTTTTTTAACATAGTGCCATCTCTCATATTGCCTTTAAAATAACTGGATAGATTCCATCTGCCCCAGGTGCCTGGAGCAGATTGAATCTATTTCTCCTCCACTTTGCTCTCTGTTATTACAAAATCATTTAGCTTTCTGTTAGAGTTTAGTAAACTTCTGTCCTCCCCTTCCTTACAGAATTCCTCATGTGTAAATGAAGATGTAAAATAATCATTCAGTTTGTCAGCTATCTGAGCAGGATCATTGACAGTCGAACCACCAACGTCAAGCTGACCAAGGCGAAATCAGCGATTTCCAACCATCCCTGAGAACTGACTAAACAAATTCTAGAGGTTGCTCGGAAAAGGGCGTTTTTGCAAACCGTACAACCTAAAACGATGAAACCAACGGCATTCAACGTGGACCTGAGTATATTGATAATTTCTCATTTAAAACTAAAGAACTTATAATAGTTCTTTTGTAATTGGGAGGAAAAACCGGATTTTTCCAGTTTTTCCTGGACTGTTCTTAAATTTCGGGGGATATCTGCATAAAAATCTGATTCATCCCCTTCCTTCTAGAATTTACATAAGAAAACAAGTCTTTGTTGCTTTTCTTTGCATTCTTTGCCAAGGATTTCTCGTAACCAGCCTTCACTTGCCTAACTTCCTTTGTGATTTTATTACAGACTAGCTTATATTGCCATAGGCTTCTGTGTGACCTGATAATTTATATGCATCCCATGCATTTTTTTTCTTTGCCATGAGCCTCATTAGTTCATCTGACATCCATTTAGATCTAAATCTTGAAGAGTATTTCTTAGTTGGTATGAAAAGCCTAGTAGCTTCCAAAATTAATTCCTTGAAGGCTTCCCATTTTCATATATAAAAGTGTAGAGGACATTACTGCAAAGAAAAAAAAAAAAATATATATAACAAGTATGAGTTCTTATGATTTAAATCCCGACCCCTCTTTAACTTTTCAACATTTTTTCCAATTTTTTTTGCGAAATTTTGGTTTTATTTTTGACGATAATCAAATTTTTTACTATAAAGTCAAAACAGGAAAAAATTAATATTTAAAAGCATATAATTTATATACATAGTTTTTAAATTTTTAGAAACTTCCAAATTCCTAGAAAAAATTCATTTCTGGTAGCATGCTAGCTTGGATTTGACTGTTCTGGTATTCCAGAAACCAATTTGCAAGATTAATTGATAACATCACCAAAAGAGATGAATCCATCATTCATTAAAAACTCTATATAAGACACTACTACAACAGGCAGTTTCAACTCTTACTAAAATCTCATCAGAGTCCAGTTTGTTAGTTTGTTATTTGGTTTTTAGGAGCATTAAGCAACCAAGGCCATATTGCTCCGGGATATGCGGTGGTCATTCCTTGACCTTTCCGCATACTCCGTATTTGGTGGTGACGGGCTCGAACCCCAGTCTAATCAAGAAGCATGTGCTACGCACTGCTGCTCCTTCCCACCTGGCTACGGAGGCGCCCCTCAGAGTCCAGTAAGTGAATGCTTCAAATAATAAGTCAAATCTAAGCTAGCAGCCAAGCAGTGCGTGCATGTGTGTGTGGGGGGGGGAGTGAAAATTCTTTTTAAACACGCAGTAAATGTAACTTGTGATTATAATCATGAGTGCTGAGCTGCATTGTCGAAAGCAACAAATCAGTGTTTTTTTTTTTTTTTTTTTAATTTATTCTGCCAGCGCCTTTTTTAAAATTTTTTTATATATATATATATACATACAGTAAACCCCCGATATTTGCAGGGGTTACGTTCCTGAGAAATTCCGCGAATACTGAGTTATGGCTCCCATAGTAATAAAGGGGTTCCGTTCCAAAGTATGAAATATATAAGAAAAACTAGTCTAAAATTTTGTCTATGTATGTATTATATGTACCTTCATAATATGACTATATACATAGACAGTACATAGTGAAATGCAAGCATATGGCATTGAAATGACTAAGAAACAATTAAATATAATATTTATTAGAAATTTCAAACAAATCTTTCAAACCAGTGCCTTTGCTAGCAAAAAAAACTTATCCCGCCAGTGCTATCACCAGTTTCGCTAAAGTGTTGATAAAGTTTTGCTTTTTCACGAATGATGAGTGAACTTAACGGAATTTTATTTTGAGTTCGGTCTTCTATCCACAGATTTAAAGTCTTTTCCATTTTTTCTAATTTAACATCACGAGTTACAGAGCAAATGTTTGAAACAATTAGCGTGTTTTCAAGGACACTACGGCGGATTTTTTCTTCCGATTTCTTGATTGATCGTACCGTTGACTCACTGATTTTATAATGTTTTGCCACCGAGAAGACACTTTCACCATTAGAAATTTTATCTAATAACTCAATTTTATTCGCTAATGTCATCACCTTCTTTGATCTTTTCACATTTCCCTTGTTATTCGTAGCCATATTTTTGTATGGGTTAGAAAGAACTTGTCCACAATAAAGTCACTTTCTTCCGTAAACGGCCTCCGTAGCCGTGTGGGCAGGAGCGGGAGTGCAGTAGCACATGCTCTTTGAGTAGACCGGGGTTCAAGCCCCTGACTGCTGAATACGGTCGGTCTGCCAACCCGCACTGGACCAGCGTGGCAGATTATGGTCCATTTCCCTCAGCATGAATTGTTGAGGAGGCTTCCATCCTGAATTGGGTTGATAATGGCTGCACTTTACTTTACTTTACTTCCGTTAACACATTCGAAAAAGTCTGTTTTACACTGCAAAATGGTAGATTTATCACTTTTGTAAGCATATCAATTTATAAATTGATAAATTTATTCAATTTATAAGCATATAAATTAAAAGCAAACGATGAAACCTTCCATGACAAGCGCATAACACATACTGAACAAGGATTAGCGAGAAACATCCACACCCGCGATTTTGCCACCCCTCTCCCCCCCACCCACCCACTAAGTGCTGTTTTGACCAGGAAAGATAATTTTACCCACGCCCGTGTTTTTTTTTTGTGGGAAATGTTCACGGTGCTTTAAAATTCACATTTTTAGGTTTCATTTTATATTAAATCAGCGACTGCGAATACGCGAAACCGCGAATACAGATACCATGAATAGCGGGGGTTTACTGTATATATAAAAAATTGTCTATGCAGTAGTAGTCATTTATCATTTCATTACTATTTCAAGTCCTGTGCTGAAATAAAAAACCTTGCTCCTTTAATAAAATATATTTTTTAAAGAAATGCAGTGCTTCTTCCAGCCATACAATTACAAACAGAAAACTTGCAGAAAAACAGGATGTACCTTCCAAAGATACAGGAAAACACAGGGAAAAAATACAGAAGATATAAATATAATGCATACAAACCAAATGAATGAAAAAAAAAAAAAAAAATCTCATCATGTATTATCCTAAATTAATATTATATTGCATCAATTAGGACAAAAATTTGAAACTTAAAAATACACTTTACACTTTATCCTCCTCAGATAAGTAGCAAAAATTTCTACAATTACAGCAAATGTCTGTTCATTAGTAGTCTTATAGTTTGGATTTATTTTCAATTCTTGAACCACACATAGCTACTTCATTATGTGATTCTCCCCAAATCCCTATGGAACCATTACTGTAGAAGTAAGGCACAGCCACATAACATGAAAATGACCATAAAGAATAAGGCAGAAATGGCCAACTGCATCCAATAAAAATATCAACTAAATATTAATAATCACCAAAATATTCATGAAATATATCCAACACATTCATGGTGTAACAGGGTGCTTTATGTTATAGAAAAAACATTTATTACAGATTCATTTCCTTGAAGGACAAAATAAAGTTAATATGAAGAAGTTACAAATGCTGGTCACTAGGCAGCATGCTATTATGAAAAATTGCTAATCAAAAGTATACACCATGCAGAGCATTTTCATGAAGCCATTTTCTATTTACTGACATAGCTACTGAGATGAAAATAGCCTTGTCTGGCAAAGAAATCTGTTTAATGAGATTCTGATTTTATTAAAAATAAAATGCCATTACAGAACGTTCACATTCTGTTTTTACTGGTTTCAATTCATTCCAGGTAGCATGCAGATACACTCCGACTCACGACCATTCATAGTTAAGACAGTTGGAAATATTAAATTTTAAAAAAATTAGAAATTAAAAAAATTACAAAAAATAGAATTTGAGTCCTAACAATAAATTGCACTTGCTGATGACAATTTACTACAATTATGGCATCCCATGTTTAGTATGGTGTCATTAAGTCTAGCTACTCTCAGTATCACTGAGTCTCTCTCTGTTCTTCAAAGCTAGTGAACGTGATATTATCACTGTGTGATTCCCAATCTTTTTGTTATTTTGGGAACCAAACTACCCTTCAATTAATATGGCTAGCAAAAGCAGAATTGATTCACCATCTCCTGTCAAGAAGAGAAAGACAATAAGCTTAGAGATGAAGCTGAAAATAATAACACAACACGAAAAAGGTAAATCTGTAACGGAATGGCTCACAACATCACCTTATCTTGCTCGACTATATCCACCATCATAAAGGACAAAGACAGAATTCATGAAGCAGTAAAAGCGTCAGTGCCTATCAATTCAACAATAATAATGAAAAAACAGAACTGAACCTATTCACGAGATGGAAAGGTTATTATTTGCATGGATAGAGGACCAAACTCAGAAGCATGTACCCCTGAGCTTATTAGCTATTCAGGCTAAAGCAAGAAGCCTTTTCAAAACTTTAAAGTTACATGTAGGAGATGACTACAAAGAAACATTTGTTGTGAGTTATGGATGGTTCAATAGGTTTAGAAAACGTTACAATTTGCATAATGTGAAAGTAAGTGGGAAAGCAGCTAGTGCCGATACAGAAGCTGCTGATGCTTTTAAGGAAGAGTTAATCGTATCATTGAAGAGGGAGAATATTTGCCTGAGCAAATATTCAATGAGGATGAAACAAGCTTATTTTGGAAGAAAATAATTATAATGTGGAGCAGCTTGTCGAAAACACAGATGAATTAACCAACGATGAGCTGGAACTACAAGACATTAGAGAAGAAAAAGCGAGAGAAAATGTAGAAGAAACACCAGAGCTTGCAAGAAAGTTTTCAAAGAAAAAGATGGCAGAGTCATTTGCCATAATTAATAAGGGAATGCAGATGTTGGAAGAAATGGATCCAAATGTTAAAAGATATTCAAATGTGTACAAAACTATTCAAGATGCCCTTGCTTGCTACAGGGAGATCTACAATGAAAAGAAAAAGCAAAGTGCACAGTCAACATTACACAAATTTTTCAAGAAGACTTCCACTGTTCCTTCACCCTCATCTGCTGAAAAGTCTAGCACCTCTCTCTGTCTGTCTGTCTGTCTGTCTGTCTCAATGAATAATTTTAATATCCTTAATTGTGTAACTTTAACTTCCCTTTTCTTATTAACCTTGGAAACCCCTATATTACCATTGTTATTTATATTCAGCTTATGACCATTTCGACTTATGATGGAAGTACCAGAAGGGAAGTCATTGTAAGTCAGGGAGTATCTGTATACAGTCTGGAAACCAATTTAAAGGCATGCATCACCTGAAGTTTGTTTAAAGTATAGTTCACGTATTTTGGTACCAAAAGGTGTGACAATTCATTTAAATGAAATGAGTGAGCTTAGATTTCTTCAGACGCAATGAGATCTTACTGTACACACAGTGCAATCTAGTGTATGAAAATATTTCTTCCCACCAAACTGTCTTGTAATATTCCACATAAATTTTTTCAAGTTGAATAATACAACTAAATGAAATATTTGGAGCTGTTCAACAACCAATTTAATTCAAAAATCATGCTGAACTCACACAAAGCCAGTCTGATGAAAATTTTCACTTTATATCATATTCAAATTCCATATATACCACTTTTATAAAATAAATTTTAACATTTTTTTCCAAACCTTTTTAGATCCCATTCCTCTACGAGGCCAAAAATTCTGATGTTTGAAACCAAATTTCTTCCCTTGAGAATTTGGTGCAGGAATCAATGATGAAACCTAGAGTAACAATACATGGTTCATTTTTTTTTTTTAATTAGTTTAGGACTGAAAATAAGAGTTAACAACAGATCAGATTAAGATGACAAAATAATTTCATAATGCAGGAAAAGATAAAACCATTTAATATATACAGAAATACACACATATTTGATAAAAGTGATGGAGAATTCCATTAAATAATCAGATGCAGACTATTTCGTGATATGATTATGGAGGCTAGATACTGATAAATTTTCTCCTCCAATTCTTAAATTTATAGTGTGGGCATTTCTCATTACTTTTTCCCCTGATCAATGTTACTCTAAAAATATTCCATATTTTACACTATAAGAATACTCCATATTTATAAATGTAATTAGTATTAATTTATTTAGAATAAAATCATTTTCACAGCCTAAATCAGTAAGTCAAGCAAACTTTTTGCCACTTAACCCTTTTTTTATTCCTAGTTTTAACAGTGGATCCTCAAACATATCATTTGGTTTTATTATTTTCAATAATGAAAAAAAAAAAAAAAAAAAAAAAACAAACAAAAATATTTCTAACCCACCATAAAAATTTGCCCTTCCTTAATTCAACACACACAGCTTTAAAAAGAATAATTAATTTCTATCCACCTGTCTGTCTACATGGTCTGCTCAATACATAACCATTTACATCTCAGTTTCTCTAAATGCTAGAGAAAAAGGTCTCTAACAACTTACCTCTCAAAATTGGTGAAGGGTAACATATCTTTTGCTATGAAATATGTAAGGCACACATAATGAGCAGAGCTGACCTGTCTCATAGATGCATGTACTTGTTCATGGACTACCCTAATATCTGTGGAACACAGTTTTCATGCTACTAACCTAAAGGATAGCTGCATGGGGTGTGTTACATATACCCTATAAAGCCACCCATTTTACGACATTCTGGTCACTACCTGTCATTAATTCCTGGTATTATTAAGGTTATAACACTGGTTAAATCAGTGTTGTAACCTTAATACTACCATATCCTTAATGAAAATCAAATCAAGAGTTTTCATTAAGGATTAACATTCATCCAGCTGATTCAAAAAATTTGATCCCGCTTGGTGTATTATCTGTCTTTGATTTCCAATCTACTGGTTATCATTCTCTTAACACCAACAAGGTGAATTAGTTTGTGCTAATTTTAATAGTTTTTATCTCTCATTTTAAATAAGTAGTTTTTATCATTCTGAAAACTTTTGGTATGTTAATTTTTAATCATATAGGCAGTTCAAAAGTTAGATTAAAATTAAAATTCTTGTGTCAGCTTGTAGGGCAAGCATTTTCTTGTTGGTTTTTGTTAAATTAATAATTTTATAGATTGTTTTATACTGCACTTTGGAATAGTTAACCTGATATAGCAAAAACAAGGCAAGGAATAAGTTTAAAATTTTACAATGCACTTTAAAATTTTCTTTATTTCAATATTACGTTGAATAATAAGAACAAATAATATCATTAAAAACAATCTTCTTTTTCAACAACAAAAAAAAAAAAAAAAAAAAAAATATTCCCAACTATCTGAAACTAAATCTCAAAGCCACATAACAGGAAAAATTTAGACAAATCCAAAAACACTAGGGAAAGCAAACACAGGAGCAGGCATGCTGTGCAATTTTTGTACAAACATAGCACCATACAGATTTTTTTACAGTTAAATATTCTCAAATTAAAAAGTACATAAACTCTGATGAATTTCAAGAATTGGTTAAATCAGTATTTTCCACCCTTTGAAATGTGGAACACCAGATTTATATTAACATTATTTTGTTCTTTCACTTTCAATACAAAAAATTTTTGTCATAAGATTAGCATTAGCAAAGGCATATGATGCAAGAAAGCAAGCTTATATAGCATCAGCCAAAAAAAAAAACCTTATTTCACCCATCCACTCGCTCCAAATGTTTGTCAAGTTCTGCCTTGAATCTATTTAAGCTATCACCTTATACGACAGATGGAAGTTTGTTCCACCAATCAAACACCCGCTGGCTAAAGGCAAAATTCCGCACATCTATCCTACAACCGTCTTTCCTCAATTTGAATTTATACCCTCTCAGGCGATTATTCTGAGCAAGAGGAAAAATCCCATCAGCATTGATGGGATTCACAAGGTTGATGGAATTCACATCATTGATGGAATTCGATCAGATCACCTCGCAGGTGCCTAGTCTCCAGACACTGTAATTCGCAAAACTCAAGCCTTTCTTCGTAAGAGCAGATGATACAAAGGTTATCAGGGTTGTTAACGACACTAATGACAGTACGCTGTTGCAACAGGATCTAGAAAAGTTGAGCAGGTGGGCTGAGAGGTGGCAACTGAAGTTTAACATTGACAAATATAAATTACTGCAACCCTTTGTTCCATTCACTAATCTTGTTGCCCATCTCTGTACTCATTCCAACAGCTCTACATCCTTCCTAAAATTAGGCCTCCAGACCTGATACAGTACTCAAGGTGTGGCCTGACCATTGCCTTATACAAGGGGATAATCACCTCCTTATCCCTGCTAGAAAAATTCCAGTATATCCTGTGTATCGACCGTATTTAGCAGTCAGGGGCTTGAACCCCGGTCTACTCAAAGAGCGTGTGCTACTGCACTCCCGCTCCTGACCACTCGGCTACGGAGGCCGCTGTAGTAACTTGCCCTTAATGCCATACTGCTCCAATTTGCATAATAGCCTTCCATGTGCAACAGTATCAAAGCTTTCCTGAAATCCAAGTATATGATATTAATATTATTTTTTTTGCATCCAGTTCCTTTGCGACCACATCATAGTATCCAATCTAATTGGTCAGAGAGGCTTAACAAACCCATGTTGGGTCTGTATTATTTACTGCAGTCTTGTCTAGATGATCCTGCAATCTTCTTTAACCAGCGACTCCGTTATTTTCCACGGAACAGAAGTTAAACTAACAGGCCTGTAATTACTCATGTCACCCTTTGATTCCCCTTTGTGAACTGGAGGTACATTTGCATATCTCCATTCTGTGGGGACCTCCCCTGAGTGCAAGTCCTGAGTCACTAATGAGAGCATAATTATGCTCTCATAATTATGGCTAAGGGTTTGCTTACTTCCTTTGCCGCCTCCTTTAATATAACTGGATAGATCACATCCAACCCAGGTGCTTTTCTTATTTTAACTACAACAATTTCTCCTCCACTTTGCTCTCAGTTATTAAAAAATCATTTAACTCCCTGTTAGCATTTAATAAGCTCCTGTCTTCTACTTCCTTACAGAATTCCTCGTGTGAATGTAGATGCAAAGTACTCATTCAATTTGTCAGCTGTCTGAGCAGGATCATCAAGAGATTAACCATCGATATCAAGTGGTCCAATATGATTCATCCCTTTCGGTCTAGAGTTTATATAAGTAAAGAAATCTTTGCTGTTTTTCTTTGCATCCTTTGCCAAAGCTTTCTTGTAATCTGCTTTTGCTTGCCTAACCTTCTTTGTGGCTTCATTAGAGACTAGCTTATATCTAACATAGGCTTCTGTGTCGCCTGATTAGTTATATGCATCCCATGTATTTTTCTTCTCTGCCACGAGTCTCATTAGTTCATCTGACATCCATTTAGGCCTAAACCTTGAACAGCATTTCATAGTTGGTATGAAAAGCCTAGTAGCTGCCAAGATTAATTGCATGAATGTTTCTCATTTAGAATTCACCGTTGGTAACATCATCATTAGTTTCCACTATATAGAATTTAGAAAATATCTGAGACCACTGTAGTCAACTTTACAAAAGCAAAAATCCTTCCCCTTTACCCCTGATGGTAGTTACATCTTTAAGTAAATCCCACATCAGTACATTGTGATCACTGCCACCAGTGGTTCCTTTACTTGTAAATTCTTAATGCATGAATAATCGCTGCTGATAATCAGATCAAGAGTATTACTCCCTCTGGTTGCCTCTTGAACATGCTGCTGTACAATACAATCATCCAGTAAATACACATAAGTTTTGTTAGTGTTTGAGTGACCAATCCACAAGTTCCAATCAATACTGGGAAGTTAAAATCCCCCATTATAAGACATTCTGATTTACTGGCCTACTCTATTTCTCTGTATAGCTGTTCATTGTACTCATCAGAGTAATTAGTCCTGTAACCCACTCCTACCCACATTTTTGCTTTCCCGGTGCTTATTCACATCAAACTGACTCACTGTCTACCAATGTCGACTGGATGCACTGCCTTAGATTTTATGTTTCTTAACTAACAGCATAACCCTCCTTTCTATCCTTTCTGTACAAATTATACTCCCCAAATTCCAATTTTGCATTCCTTATATCTGTGTGATGCCGCTTCTCTGATATCCCAACAATATTCGTCTTTGACGTCTTGACCAGCACTTCAAATTCATCAAATTTATTTACTATACTCCTAACATGACTATAAACAAAAGAATTTGTTTTTGTATAGATATATTGAGCGCATGTTCTTTTTAAGAGGTGTGAGCCATAAGTTTTCAGACTAGCCACATGAAGCACCAACCACATATAGTATAGCAGTGTAATTAGGTACTGCTGAACATGTTCACTTTGGGTTAGTATTGCGAGTTTAATGCCAAAAGGATATTGGCATTAAACACCAATATGGAACACACTTAAACACCAATTGCTTTTGAGCAATTGGTGTTTGTCATAAACTTGGAAAAACTACTGATGATTTAATTTGTGCCCCATTTGCTAAGTGATGAAGAGAAACAGAAATGGCTTTCTGTGTGCCTGTG
Organism: Mastigoproctus giganteus; assembly: GCF_048544385.1. Taxonomy (NCBI): domain Eukaryota; kingdom Metazoa; phylum Arthropoda; class Arachnida; order Uropygi; family Thelyphonidae; genus Mastigoproctus; species Mastigoproctus giganteus. The sequence continues at coordinate 225,552,997 of NC_143581.1, read as the reverse complement.
TGCCTGGCCTGAACTTTCTGTGAACTTTCTGTGTGCCTGGCCTGTGCAGGCACACAGAAAGCACAGGCCAGGTAGGCCAGAAAGTTCCTTTCGAAGGTCATAACAGGGAATGAAAGCTGGGTTTATGGTTAGGATGCAAAAACAAAGCAGCACTCCTCCCAGTGAAAAAGTCCATCATTTCTATCTCCAAAAAAAAAAATAAAAAAACCCCAAGGTAGATCAGATAAAATGTCAAGAGCATGCTGATTATTTTCTTCTACAATAGGGTATTGTTCATCAGGGGTTTCTTCCACAGGTCAAATTGCAAACCAGTTCTACAATGGGGTCCTAAGACATTTTGAGGGAAGATGTCAGAATGAAAACACCCAGACAAATGGCATATTTAGGACTTGCTTCTGTGTCACAACAATGTGCCAGTCCCCATGGTTTTGTCAGTTTAGTGTTTTTAACTAAGAACAAAATGGCAATGGTTCCACACTCTTCCTATTCTCCAAACCTGGTCCCCTGTAACTTCTTCCTGTTATTCAATATTAAAATCCAATTATAAAAGAATGAAGATTTGAAAATATCGAGATTCAAGCTGAATTGCAGAAAGTGTTGGACAGCATCACGAAACATGAGTTCTAGAGATGCTTCAGACAGTGGGAGAAGCACCAGGATTGATGCATAAACTCTAAAGAGGGAACACTTTGAAGAGGGCAACACCAACACGTAACTAACATGTAAGTCTGAAATAATTTTATTGCTCCAGTTTGCAAATGTTTGGTTTGCATGTCATTTTTTTAAAATATTGAAGCATAGAAAGGTGTTAATTTTGGTGGAACATTTTGTGGAATACTTGGATAGTGCTTACAGCTGAAATAACATTGGATTTAATATTCAAATGCAGGAATATCAAAAACATGGCATCACCCTGATATAAGGGATGTGAAATCTAAATATGGTGATTACATTGTGTACAGAAAAGGATAGACACAACAGGACTGGGAGGGGAAGAAGATTTTATGTTTTGGTTAAAAAGAACACTCAATAAACATGGACTGCAAGTGCAATACTGATTCAGTGCGGTGTGATATAAAATTGGAAAGATAAAAATGAGAACAAAAGTACCTTAGAAGAGCATTGTAGCCAACTTTTGACTTTCAGAAAGCAGGATATTTTTGATTACGAGATTTGTCAGAGGATGCTGCCATTCTACCAATCTAGTTAAAAATTCACCCAAATACAGTTAACATGCATTAATTGAAACTGTTTCAATCTGTCTTTCCTTTTAGAACTCCTTTCTATATAACAGTAAATGTCCACCAAATATTTAACCACTTTCAGATGAAGGCATTGAGTTATCCGTCTGCCCCCACACTTCAGCACATTATTGGATAACAATTTCCTCTTTTATCTCAGCAGCACAGTAGAGACATGATAGATATTTCTCATCAATTGTGCTTTTCCCAAATCTATAATGTGGCCAGGTATCAGTATATCTTATTGAGATATACTGATACTTTTTATTATTATTATTATTATTTTTAAGGTAATACTGTCTTGCTCAACTCATAAATTAGCATATTCAAAGTCTCGATAGTTAAAAAAAAAAAAAAAAAAAAAATCACAATATAAATGATCATTTAAACTGCTGCATTTCTAGATATGCAAAATCTCGAATTTTATAATGCAGCCACATATGAATGTTTTGTGTTACTTTTTTTTTGATCACCAAAACTCTACACATTATAAAATTAAATATTTTTTACCGAAATAGTATTTTTTTTTTTTTTAATATTTTAGTTTTTAAACCGAAATTTGCACAGGTCGATTTAACACAGCTGGTTTATCCCACACTTTTTTTTTTTTTTTTTTTTTTATAAATACAATTATATTAACTGCAGTGGTTTAGTTAAAAAAGAAAAAAATTAAAACATTTAGACATCGACTTATTCTAATTTAGCAGTTTAAACACAAATAACAATAAAGATATTTTATTGTTTTTCCCAGCATTAAAAAATTAAAATGTAAATAATATAATGAAATATTTTGTACCTTACAAGTTATCTCCTTCAAAACTTGGCCTTGGCCTTGCACACAATGTTCCATACATTTCTTCCAAGCATAGAAAAAATTCTGGAGTCATCTTCTGTAAGTTCTTTTAAAACTGGTTGTTTTTTTCTGAATGTCTTCAATGGACTGAAAATGGGTTCTCTTAGGTTTAGGGATGAGAAAAAAAAGTTCTCTTTTCAGTTTAGGGAAGAGAAAAAAGTCTAGGTCTGGCAAGTGTGATGCATTCACACACACGGATTTATTTTTTTTAATCAGAAACTGGTGAAGAGGAAGAGCATTGTGTACTAGGGCATTGTACTAGGATATTCAGGTCTCTTCCTTCAAATTTTTTCATGCAGCATTGTTAGAAGTTCAATGGAGTATGTCTGATTGACAGTCTGAATTGGTGGGACATGTTCAGCCATAATAATGCCGAATTCCTGGCAAGAAGGGGCCATGTTCACACAGGGATTTGTTTTTTGGACAGAAACTGGCAAACAGAGAGTGCATTGTGTGCTGCTGCATCCAACCATCCTTTCACAATTCAGGTCTCTTGATTCAAATTTTTTCATGTCAGAACATCAATGTAGTATGTTTGATTGACAGTCTGATTTGGTGGGATGTATTCAGCCATAATAATTCCCTTAATATCAAAGAAAACAACAAGCATGGTTTTCAATTTTGATTTTGACATTCTTGGTTTTTTTCAGTCTTGGGAACTGTTTTGTCTTCCACTGCACTGACTTTCTTTAAGTTTCTGTGGCATGCTGGAACAGCAAATGTTTATTGCAAGTAATTACAGTACCCAGAAAGTAGATCTTCTTCATTTTTTTTCAAAACTTCTTCACAAACTTGGAGTCTACTCATTCTTTGATCTTCATTGAAAAATTTGGGCACCACGTTGACACACTTTTCTCATGCCTATATTTTCAGTTAAAATTTGTCTGTTTCTTTGTCCATATTGAGTTCTGATGCAACCATTAAAATGTTTGAATGGAAATCATCTCTAATTAATGTCCTTACCTGGTCCATAGCATTCGCAAATTCATCAGTCAAAAAAAAAAAAAAAAAAACACATACACACCTCCCATTTCACTTATTCATTCTCTCCAATAGTTTGTCTAATTCTTCTTTGAATTAATTTAAACTATCAACTTCTACAACAACAGATAGAAGTTTGTTCTGACAATAAACCACCTACTGGCTAAAAGCAAACTTCCGCACATCTATTCTGCAATCATCCTTCCTCAATTTGAATTAGTGCCCTCTCGTGTGTAGTCTGAGCGCAAGGAAGAATCCCATCAGCAATGAGCTTGCTCAATCCATTCAAAGCATTAAACACCTCAATTAGATCATCTCACAGGTGCCTAACTTCCAGATGCTGCAATTTGCCAATTTGCAGAACTTCCTTGGTAAGAGAACCCTTCCCCCCTCACTGCCCTTCTCTGTACTCGTTTCAGCAGCTCTACATCCTTCCTAAAATTCCTAAAATGAGCCCTCCAGACCTGTATGCAGTATTCAAGATGTGTCCTAACCATTGCCTTATACAATGGGATAATCACCTCCTTATCCCTGCTAGCAAAATTCCTGTATATCATTGACAAAACTCCATGAGTTGTCCCGGTAGCCTGTCTGCACTGCTCAGAGAACTTCATATCTGACTGCACAATTACTCCCCGATCTTTTTCATTTTCTACTACCCTATCATGGATACCTGACAGCCCGGTCATTCATAACCTTCCACATTCTCTCTTCCTTCTAAAAACCTTTATGCCATTCAAGTATACAAGCTCTTGACACAGTATCTTCCCCGTAAACTTTAAATAATAACTCAACTTTCAGTTTGTGTTTTCTTTGGTTTTGTTAAAAATTTGAGGTTGATTCGTTGTTCAGTTCTTTTGTTTGTTATTTTTCCAGCAAACTGCAAAAACACAAGGTAAATAAAACCTGAGTTACTGCAAAACAAATGACAATATGGGAATGTGACTTGGCACACAACTATCACAACTAAGGAAAATTTCAAGGTCAACCGCTGTGCCGCCTTTGTTTCACAGGTGGTGCTTGGTGTGTAGTGGCTGCATTATTTAATAGCTACATTTCTTATGTCTTCTAGAAACATGACTTAGAATGCTAACTCATGGTCATGACTTGGAAGAAAATTTCTTCAAGCAGTCCTCTAGCAAGATACAGTAAGTGCCACAGTATGCAAAGAGTAAAGTAATAAAACAATAATTTAGCATTCTGATAAATGAGATGGAGTGCCTGAGAAGTTAATATCTGAGAGAATTAAATCAGGGAGATTTATTAAATATTAATTTTAATTTAATTTAATTTTATTTTATTTATATATTAAATCTGAGAGAATTAAATCAGGTGACACAACAGTACCAAGGGATTGACTACAACATTAATGCCTATTCTCATACACCTGGCTACAGGAATGAATCACCAGAAACATGTTATAGTCCTACAGGAAGTAGTCCTAGGTGAGTCAATTGTCAGAGAAATAGATAATATACATATTATTTATCATATTATAAGCCACCATAAAAAAAATGGTTAATTTTATTTGAAACAACAAATCAAAAATTTTAGCATTAGCATTAGTAGAGGCATATGATGCAAGAAAGCAAGCTTATTCAGCATCAGCCAAAAAAAAAAAAAAAAAAAAAAAAACAACCACTACTCCCATTTCACCCCTCCGTTCATTCGAAATACCTGTCCAGCTGAGCCTTAAATTTGTTTCGGCTATCAACTTCAACAACAAGCGATGGGAGTCTATTCCACAAACCAACTGCCCGCTGGCTAAAGGCAAATTTCCGCACATCTATCCGACATCCGTCCTTCCTCAATTTGAATTTATGCCCTCTCAGGTGATTATTCTGAGCAAGAGGAAGAATCCCATCGGCATTGAGCATGCTCAAGCCATTCAAAGCCTTATACACCTCTATCAGATCACCTTGCCGATGCCTAGTCTCCAGGCTCTGTAATTTGCAAAACTTAAGCCTTTCTTCGTAAGAGCAACCCTTTGTTCCATTCACTAATCTTGTTGCCCTTCTCTGTACTCGTTCCAGCAGCTCTACATCCTTCTTGAAATGAGGCCTCCAGACCTGTATACAGTACTCAAGGTGTGGCCTGACCAACGCCTTACACAAGGGAATAATCACATCCCTGTCCCTGCTAGAAAAATTCCTGTATATCATTGACAAGACACCATGAGCTACTCTTGCAGCTCGTCTGCACTGCTCAGAGAACTTCATATCTGCCTGCACAATTACCCCCAGGTCCTTTTCATTCTCTACCACTGTCAGCATAGTACCACAGAGTTGATACGTTGATCTGGGGTTACTGTTTCCCATATGTAGTACTTTACATTTGTCAATGTTAAACTTCATTTGCCACCTCTCAGCCCATCTGCTCAACCTTTCCAGATCCTGTTGCAGCAGCATAGTATCAGTAGTGTCCTTAACAACCCTGCCAACCTTGGTATCGTCTGCAAACTTGGACATTAAGCCTGATACACCATCATCAATATCATTTATAAATACAGAAAACAACAATGGACCCAACACTGAACCCTGAGGAATTCCACTAATAACATTAGTCCACGTTGAGCAGTGTCCATTGATTACCACTCTCTGTCTTCTGCCACTCAACCATCCCTTTATCCATAGCAGCAATTTGCCTCCAATGCCACACTTCTCCAATTTGTGCAGCAGTCTTCCATGCGCAACAGTATCAAAAGCCTTTCTAAGATCCAAATATATAATATCAAAGTTATTCACTGCATCCAGTTCTTTTGTGACTACATCATAGTATCCAATCAAATTGGTTAGACAAGACCTGCCCTTAACAAAACCATGCTGTGTCTGAGCTATAACTGAATTCTTGTCCAGATGATCCTGCAGTGCTTCTTTAACCAGTGCCTCCATTAATTTTCCTGGAACCGAAGTTAAACTAACAGGTCTATAATTACTTGTGTCAGCCTTTGATCCTCCTTTGTGAATTGGGGTTACATTTGCACATCTCCAGTCCATGGGTACCTCCCCTGAGTCCAAAGAAGCTCTCATAATTATGGCTAGGGGTTTGCTTACTTCCTTTGCTGCCTCCTTTAATATAACTGGATAGATCCCATCCACCCCGGGTGCCTTTTTTATGTTTATCCTCAACAATTTCTCCGTACTTTCCTCTCAGTTATTAGAAAATCATCTAGCTCACTGCCAATGTTTACTTCACCTACGACATTCCCCTTCCTGAATAACTCCTCATGTGTGAATGTAGATGCAAAATACTCGTTTAGATTGTTAGCCACCTGAGCTGGATCCTCAACTGTTGAACCATCAACATCCAGTGGACCAATCTGATTCATCCCTTTCCTTCTTGAGTTTAAATAGGTAAAGAACTCTTTTCTGTTTTTCTTTGCATCCTTTGCCAAGGATTTCTCATAATCTGCCTTTGCCTGCCTAATCTCCTTTGTGACTTGGTTACAGACCAACTTATATCTATTATAGGCTTCCATGTCACCCATTAATTTGTATGTATCCCATGCATTTTTCTTCTCTGCCGTATGTCTCATTAGTTCATCTGACAACCATTTAGGCCTGAACCTTGAACAATATTTCTTGGTTGGTATGTAAAGCCTGGTAGCTTCCAAGATTAGTTCCTTGAATGCTTCCCATTTTGAATTTGCTGTTGGTAACATCATCAGTTGGTCCCACTGTATAGAATTTAAATACTGTCTCAGACCATCATAGTCGCCTTTACGAAAGCAAAAACCCTTCCCTTTACCTCTGATGGTAGTTACCTCCTTGAGTAAATCCCACTACAGCACACTGTGATCACTGCCACCCAGTGGTTCCTTTATCTGCAGATTCCTAATGCCTGAAGAATCACTACTGATAATCAGATCAAGAGTATTACTCCCTCTAGTTGCCTCCCGAACATGCTGGTGTAGAAAACAATCATCCAATAAATCCACAAAAGCCTTGCTAGTGTGTGAGTGACCAACCCACAAATTCCAGTCAATATCTGGGAAATTAAAATCCCCCATTATAAGACTCTCTGATTTACTGGCCCATTCTATTTCCCTGTACAGTATCTTATTATACTCATCAGAGTCATTAGGCCTATAGCACACTCCTACTCTCAATCTTGATTTACCTATGCTTATGTCACACCAAACTGACTCGACACTGCCCTGTCCATCAATGTCGACTGGCTTCACTTCCTTGGATTTTATGTGTTTTTTAACTAATAGCATAACCCCTCCTCCCCTCTTGTCCTGTCTATCCTTTCTATACACATTGTACTCCCCAAATTCTAGTTCTGCATTCCTTATATCTGTGTGACACCACGTCTCTGATATCCCAACAATATCTGCCTTTGATGTTTTGCGCAATACCTCAAATTCATCAAATTTATTTACTAAACTCCTAGCATTGGTGTAACGCAAGTATACATGCACCTGTTTCTATTCTTAGCTACCCTAACACAACCCATGTGTTTACTTGTACCGCAATGACTTCCAGCAGTCTTTGAAATATCCTGCATCTTGTTTTTCAGGCTTCTACTCATTCCAATAGAAGCAGTGCAAGAATCTCTTTCACCTCTGCCAGTGGCTACTGTTAATCCATTAGTCTTTGTCTCCCCCCAAGCTAGCAGTTTTCCGACCCACCTAACACTGCCTCGATAGCATCAGCAAATATTCTTGCACCCTTTCTATTTAAGTGTATCCCATCCCTGTAGAAGCAATCTCTCCTGTTAACAAGTACATTCCAGGCTGAAAAAAATTCTACCCCTTGAGCCTTGCACAATCTTTCCAGGGCCGAATTGATCGACAAGGCTCTCATCATATACTCCCTCCTATCGTGTCTGGGCAGAATTGCAGACACTTTCAAATTCAACCCTACTTCACGGCTTTTTTTCAACAGTGACCTGTACTTGTTAAGTAATTCCGCTGGTCTCCTACTCTTAATATCATTAGTGCCAACGTGTACAACTATATCACCTTTTGTGCCCTTAAAAGATGATATCTGCTCTACAACGTCATCAACCTTTGCCCCTGGCAGACATACACTGGTCCTGTTCCACCTATCCTTTTTACAAAGCATGTTCCCCGTTTCCCTGACAATAGAGTCACCAACAACTACTAGTTCCTGTGGGACCAGCGCATTCTGCCTTGGGGGCTGCCTCTGTGTTGCAAGATGACCAAGTGCAAGCTCTGGCGTTGATGTGGGCAGCTGAGAGCTTGATGGGCCCCTCAATTTATTTCCTTCGAGGGCATCCACCCTGTCCTTCAAGGTCTCATATAGGCCCATAACAACGCCGAGTTGTCGCCTAATTTCCTTGCACTCCTTGCATCGTGCACACACAAAGACATCCCCCATGGCAGTATCATCAATAATGTAACCATAACATGGCTGGGTTAAATAATATACAATCTCAAAAGGGGCAAGCAGATAGTATATGATAGTAGGCATGAAACTGAACATCATTTTGATATACCTTTAGGCCACAAATGGAGACCATGAGGACACCTCTTAATGTCTATATGAAAACTTAAGTTGCTCTTTCAAATAAAATAAATCATCCTCTTTATATGGTATACTTTTCTATGGCAATTTTTAATGTGAGTAATATATGCCTATTCTGTAACAGAGGTAGGTGGAAAAGGCCTGGAATAGGTCCATCAGGTGCACGTCTTAATGATATTGTAGAACAATTAATCATCATTTAAGGATATAAGAAGGGATACTGTTGAATATGCAGGTATTGATAATATTAAACAGAGACAATCTGAGATTGTACTTCACAGCTATGAAAAAAATTGCTGAGAAAAAGTCACAAGTTAGGGCTCAAAGCGAAAATGTTTGAAATTACAGCAGGGAGTATATGATTTGTGGCTTATCAAATCAACTCCACCTGAAAAGATTATGAGGGGTTTTCATGGAGTATAATTTTTCTCAGCATGGCCAAAAATAGCAGATGTTCAAAACCATTTTCTCCATCCCTACAGCAGTGAGCAAGAAACTACTGGTTGCAGGTGGAGTGGGGGGAAGGATACCGAGAGATCAAAAATTTTTATCACAAATAAAAAGAATAGGTTTGATTCTTGAAATACTTTTACAAACCATCGTATTCAGACATGCAATAATCTGCAAAGCAGTGGAGGAAATACACAGACTACTGGGTGGGAGGAGATACACTTAACTCTCAGAACCTTAAACTGGTTACAAGAGAGTATGGGACCACTGGAAGGCAAAAAGGGGAACTTTATACCCTATTATACCATTAATTTCAAAATTCAATGCTGATTAATCCATCAAAATTTTAAGCTTTATTTTAGAATACAAAACACAAATATAACACATACCTCAGTTTTTTTCCCTGTTCCCAATTTCATAGACATTAGAGCTGCTTGTCGTAATGCTTCAAGATCATCTTCTTCTTCTTCATTTTGTTTAGAATAGGATGTGTTTGATACAGATTTCTGAAATTAAAATATTAATTCGAAAAAATTAATTTGAGGCAGCACGCTTGGTTTTCAGGAAGGAAGGTGAAAAAACTAATGATGTAATCACATTTAGGACAAAAGCTAAGAAGAATTGTCAATTTCAGAGAAATTGAAGTGGATTTCAGCTTGATAGCCATTAAAATGGCTATCAGCTTGATAGCCATTTTAATGGCTATCAAGCTGATAGCCATTTTAATTGGCTATCAAGCTGATTTGTATACATTGTATTTGTATACATTGATAGAAAAATTTCATTGGAGGAAGACATCATCATCACTGAAGAAGCATTTAAACATTTTCATATAATACAAATAAAGTGGGACTCTCATATGGATGATAGCAATAAGTTTATTTTATTTCACTTAATTGTGTGGTTAACAGGACAAACTGTATTCTTCAAAAATTAAAAATCTGAAGCTTCAAAATTCAGACATTTTCATTTATCACTGTACCAGGAGTATTGTAAATTAACAACTTCGTTGAAAATTTTGGGAACTATTTTCAGGAAAAAATTCAGAAACACACGCATTGCAATCCGAAAACTTCGCCTTTCAACAATAGACAAGTGGTCAAGTACAAAAGTGTATAAAGAATGAATATATATATATATCTATCAGTAGTAAATCATCAAAATTAAAAACAATGCTCAAGTAACAGATAACACAACCTTTTTACCATTAGCATAGCCATTATCCATTTGTGCATGCAAACCATTAATAGCATTTTGTTTCTATACAATTATTATTTGTAGTAGTAGCATATGATACAAGAAAGCAAGTTTATAAAGCATCAGCAAAAAAAACACCACCCACTTCCATATCACCCATCCACACACTCCAAGAATTTGTCTGGTTGAATTTATTCAAATTATCCACTTCCACAACAACAGAGGAAAGCATGTTCCAACAAACAACAACATACTAGCTGAAGGCAAACCTCCACACATCTATCCTGCAACCATCCCTCCTAAATTTGAATTTATGCCCCCTGATGCGTGTAGTGTAAGGAAGAATATCATCAGCATTCAAAGCCTTGAACACCTCAGATCACCTCTCGGGTGCCCAGTCTCCAGACACTGCAATTTGCAGAACTGAAGCCTGTTTTGGTAAGATCACCCTTTCATTCCCTTCACCAATCTTACTGCCCCTTCTCCAACTTCTGCATCCATTCCAACAGATCTACATCCTTCCTAAAATTAGGCTTCCAGAACTAAATGCAGTACTCCAGATGTAGCCTAACCATTGCCTTATACAATGAGATAATCATCTCCTTATCCCTACTGGCAAAGTTCCTGTTTATCACAGACAAAACTCCATGAGCTGTCCTGGCAGCCCGAATGCAGTGCTCAGCAAACTTCACGCTCGACTGCACAATTATCCACAGATCTTTTTCATTTTTCCCAACCCTGAGTGTAGTACCACACAACTGGTACATTAATCTAGGATTACTGCTACCCACATGCAGTACCTTGCATTTGTCAACGTTAAACTTCAACTGACATTTCTCAGCCCACCTGCCTAATTTTTTAGAACTTGTTGCAGCATATGATAAAGGAAACAGGGTAACTATTATATTATATATGATACTTACCCTGCCAACCTTTGTATCATTTGAAAATGGACATTATGCCTGATATACCTTTCATCAATATCTTTAATAAATATAGAAAACAACAATGGATCCCAGAACTGAAACCTAGGGGACTACACTACTAACATTAGTGATTAAGAACAGTGTCCATTAATCAGCACACTATCTTCTCCCACCAACCATCCTCTTACTCAGAGCAGTAACCTGCCCTCAATTTGTACAGCAGTCTTTTATGTGCAACAGTATCAAAAGCTTTCCTGAAATTCAAGTATATGATATCAAAATTATTTTTTGCATCCATTTCCTTTGTTACTGCCTCATAATATCCAATCAGATTGGTCAGACAAGATCACCTGCCCATCAACAAACCCATGCTGTGTTTGAAGTATAATTGCGGCCTTGTCTAGATGATCCTGCATTACTTCTTTAACCAGAGACCATGGCTGTAATGGAGGGTACACGTCGTATACCTTCTGGTTTTTGAAAGACTTGAAAAAACAAATATTATTAAAATATTTACTGAAAATTAAAAAATAAATTTATTAGAATTTGATTCTTAGGCAATACTTATAGTTTTATTATTTTTAATATATATGCCATATATATATATAAACAAATAGGTTATATAAGTGTATAGGTAGTGGTGCTGACCTGAAAAATAAAAGCAGATTACATAAAATTTAAATAAAATTAAATGAAAATATATAAACAGTACTTAATGTTGTAGGTCCTAAGATTTTAACTACGTCATCAAGGGCTGGCGGCCAAAACTAAAGGAAACAGCAATAAGCAAGGCCTCTGTTTCTGTTATGATGTATACGCAGCAGACAACAAAGCAAGCATACGTATACATCATAGCCGACCCAACAGAGACCAAAAAGAAAAGGAATAAGTAACAAAACCAGTATAATACTAAAGTAAATAAAAAGTAAAATGCAAAATTATGCCAAATTTTAAACCAATTAATTCCAGGTAAAGAAAAACTGAAATTCTAAATTATGCTAAAATTAAAACCAAGTAATTCCAGTTAGAGAAAAATTGAATGAGTAGCAAACAGCCCTACTTGAATTTTAACAAAGAAAGTGTAATTTTAAGACGAAAGAATATAGTCAGGATATGACAGCTTACTGTTGAGGCTGGCAGGAGACGGTGAGGGAAGTGAACACAACAAGGCTGTAACAGAGACCAAAGAAATTAGCAAAAGTTTCCGCCGAATTTATAACAAAGCAACTCTGGTATGGGAGGAGAAGGTGTGAATTGGTCACCCTAAACCTACCTGTGACGGGAAGTGGCAATTAAACAAATGAGGCAAATGGACCAGCAAAGGGAAGAAATCAAGACCTAACAAAGTAACATTGAAAAGACTCTAAACTTTGTTGTAGAAGAAAAAAGGAGTGATAGCAGAAAGAACGAAAGCAGAAATTTTTCTGCTATTGATCCTTTTTTCTTGTACAACAAAGTTTAGTCTTTTCAATGCTACTTTGTTAGATCTTAATTTCTCCTCTTTGCTGGTCCATTTGTCTCATTTGTTTAATTGCAGCCTTCCCTGCCACACGGGTAGGTTTACTTTGACCAATTCACACCTTGTCCCCCCCATATTTGGGGTTGCTTTAACCATTATAAATTCACTGGGAACTTTCGGCTAACTTCTTTGGTCTCCATTACAGCCTTATTGTGTTCACTTCCATCACCATCTTCTGCCAGGCTCAACAGTAAGCTATCATATCCTGACTGCATTCTTTCATCTTGAAATTACACTTTAGGGCTGTTTGCTATTCATTCAATTTTTCTCTAACTAGAATTACTTGGTTTTAATTTTAGCTTAATTTAGCATTTCAATTTTTCTTTATCTGGAATTAATTGGTTTAAAATTTGGTGTAATTTTGCATTTTACTTTTTATTTACTTTAGTATTATACTGGTTTTGTTATTTATTCCTTTTATTTTTGGTCTCTGTCGGGTCAGCTATGATGTATATACATCATGTATATACATCATAACCATAATGTGGATATAACTTCGCAACTGAGATGGCTTGTTGTATTACCTACCCGCCCACTGATAACGAAGCCAAAAAGCTTCGAAACGATCATCTGGGTGGTGGTACGCTGAAAATAAATAACAGTAGTCTTCTCTACTAGAGAAGCGTTATTTATTTGAAGTAATTCAATAGTAGCTATCTTGTTGTGAAGGCAACCACATTATGAGATACAATTAAAACAATGCCTTCTACGCTACAATCGTAGCTCAAATCTATGGGTTAACTATGGTGTATTTACACCGATATTATATACATCATAACAGAAACAGAGGCCTTGCTTATTACTGTGTTTCCTTTGGTTTTGGCTGCTGGCCCTTGATGATGTAGTTAAAATCTTAGGACCTATAGCATTAAGTACCATTTATATATTTTCATTTAATTTTATGTAATTGCTTTTATTTTTCAGGCATTTTTTAATTTTTTTCCATTGTAGCTACACCTGACAGGTCAGCACCTCTACATATACACTTATATAACCTATTTATCTATATTTCATTATGGCTGCTGGCCATTTCTATTATTACTAGTAGTTTCCCGGATCTATATATATATACAATAGAACCCAGATAAGAAGTTTTCCAAGGGACTAGAGGTTTAAACTTCTTACAAGGGAAAACTTCTTAGAAGGGAAAATGACTTAAAGGTATGTAATATTAACTACACAAATAAAAATGAAAAGCTACACATACATGTGAATGATCATGTGAATTGGAGGAAAACTATCAAGAATAAAAATAGTCATTTAATGCAAAACGATATTTATTAGTTTTGCATTAAATTATTTAATATGATTTAATAAGATTTCAAAATTATAACACGGATGCAATGAGTAGAAAGGTAATGAGAATGATAAAAATCAATTACAATAATTACAAGTAGTACAAAAAGAATAACTAAAAATGTTTATAATTTTTTCAAGTAGCTATCCCAAGAAGACTGCTTCAAATATTTTGGGGTAGTGTCAATACAGAATATATCAATTTCCCTAACACATTTCAACACTGACTCAGGATCGTTAGGCACACTATGAATGAATTGCTGCAGAGATGAGAAGTCAACCACTGCATCTTGGAATTGGTACAGTAGGCTCATCTTGTTCAGACTCATTATCAGTCATGTTTCAATCTTCATTGCAAATAGCTTCAATACTTTGCAATTCACATGTGATAACATCATTGTCTACATCAACATAATCATTAAAATTTACTGTAAATCCCAAACTACTTTGTAAGAAATCTTATTTGTCAAAAGGAATCTCTTCCTGTTCATCACTTTCAACACTGTCAACATTTTCTTCAATATCATTACCAGCCTTTTTAAAGGAATAATTATAATAGTGATCCATTGGGCAACCAAGGATCACTCCCAGATCCACTGGTTGTACAACTGAAGTGGAATCCCCCAGAAAAGAACTCTACATGGACATTAAGTGCTCATTGTTTTTCAGATGAGCAGGGCAGTTATCGACAAATAAAAGAATTTTTCTATTCTCTGCTGCCATCTTTGAATCTAGAGCTCTTAAATACTCATCAAAAAGAGCACAGGTCATCCATGCTGTTTATTTGTTCCTGTATTTATATGGAAGTGCTCTCACATTTTTGAAACAGCATGGTGTCTTGAGTTTTACTATTACAGGCAATGGTATTTTCTCTGAGCCATCCATATTAGCCCCCCCTAGCACTGTAATTCTCTCCTTACGCAGGTTACCACCATGACAATTCTGTCCTTTGACTGCATAAGTTCTATTAGGAAGTAGGTTATAAAAGAGTCCTAATTTGTCAACATAAAAAATATCACACTTTCTATATATATACTGTTTAATCAAAACATGTAGTTTCCTTTTTCTCCTATCATCAACTTGTAACATATTCACACTAGAAGATTCTCCAAAGATTACTTTGTAAACTAAACCATATTTCTTCTTAAACCTGTCAATCCACCCACTGGAAAGGATGAAATCCACTCCACTCCAAGCCTATAAGCAATTTCGATGCCCTTCTCTCTCTCTCTCTCTCTCAACAAACTGCTATTAACTGGAACATTTGCAGCAGATTGGAACATTCGGCTTGAACCAAACCACTAATGCCTTCTCCACATCTCCATATTTTCTAGTTCATCTCCCTTTAACTTTACATGAAATATTAAGGGTATTTGAGTTCAACGCTTCTTTTCGTGACATAATTCCGTTTACTGTAGTTGCCATATTAAGTTTTTTTACCATCTCAACTCGTGTGCAGGAGGGATTTGATTCCACCATTTTTATGACATCAAGTTTTCTTTCAATATCAAAGCCTTTCTTTTTATTCCTTTCGAATTCATCCTTCCAAATTAAAAAATTATAACATAATATAATTAATAATTAGTATTTGAAGCGTTAAAATAAAACTGCCAAGGAGGAATGAATAATTAGAGGCAATACAGTAAAGAGACAAAAATACGGTTATTCTTTAAAGAATTGCCAAAAATACTAATTGTAATCTACAGAAATAAATAGAGTACAGTATTATAAGTTCAGTTTTCAACATAAAAAGGTCACAATTACAATGAGACCTGTCAACAATCCACTAAGTAATTCAGAACTGTGAGAACTTAATGGCAAATGATTCACTATGCTTCACGGGGTCGACACGTGAAGAAATAAATATAGAAATATTTGAAAAACGTATTAAGTGGGAAAATGTCATTATAATAATACACTGTGCATTCTTTATCACGAAAATTTAATGCAGGAAAACGTTTTACGTGGGAAACTTCTTACGTAGGAAAATAATACATTACAATATACAGAATTGAAATTGGGGCTTAAGAAACCAAACCTAGTATAGTGGAAAACTTCTTATGCAGGAATTTCTTATCCAGATTCTACTATATATATATATATATATTAGTAATAAAAAAGAAAGTTAATAATTATAACGACTGTAACTAATATTTATGAGTCAATGCAGTTGCAGAGCAATCATGCATTACAACCATAATGTGTATAAAATATTGAGGATAATAATAGAAAAGGTAAATCAATCAAATAATACCATTCAGGGATTTAGGAAAACGATAAGGATTTAAAAAAAAAAAAAAAAAAAAAAAAAATTATTATCGCTTTTAACCCACAATCCAGATGACTTCAACTGGGGCCAACCAGCCAGACTGAAGGCAAAAAACGACAAGAAGTTCTGTTTCTGTAATGATCAATATATATGTCAAGGACACTACAGACACTATGCTACTGCAACAGGATCTGGAAAGGTTGAGCAGATGGGCTGAGAGGTGGCAAATGAAGTTTAACATTGACAAATGTAAAGTACTACATATGGGAAACAGCAACCCCAGAGCAACGTATCAACTCTGTGGTACTACACTGACAGTGGTAGAGAAATTATATCCAGAAGAACTTGTATTAGAAAAAACTAATAGTTCTGATACTACAGCAAATTACCTGGATCTTCATATAGAAATATTCCATAATAATATAGACGTAAATGTATATAATAAAAGAGACGCATTTAATTTCAATGTAGTCGGCCTTACAAACTGGAGATCTAATATATCAAAATCAGTGCATGCTAATATCATTTTATCCCAATGTCTGAGGATTGCTTATATTTGCAATAATAATAAAAACTGTTCAACAAACATAATAGCATTGTACAACAAGTTGATTAATAATAATTTTGCCATCGCTTACCTGAAATACCACTTCAAGAAAGCGATAAGCATAATTAATTTCAAAAATTTGTTTTCTGAACCCACTGGTTCAATATAATTGTCATATTTAGTGCCATGTATATATGTACATAGGACACACTTTGCTTTCTTGGTGTCTTACGGCGTAGAAAACTTGTACCCACCGGCTTGCAAATTACAGTGTATCATTTTTTTTTTACATAGTTAAATTCATTTAAGTTTACTTAAGTTCACGCTGAGGTAAAATTCAGCACAGGGTCCTACTATAGGAACGGGTTTGCGATCCCGGGCATACCCGAGCCACAACTTATATCTTGTATTGTCTTTAAGCTGTCCTACACTCTTTATTTTTATTTCTCCGAAATTATTAGGGCAATCTGAGGACGTAGGAGAAACTATTTCTTATCTATACCACTATTTTTCGCCTTTATAGAGTTCAGTGCCTTTATAGAGTTCATAATTTCCCTTTAGTTTTTCTTCTTACTATCTGCATGTTTCTCTTTGCGTTAACTTAAATTTGATTGGTTAATTAATTAATTATTCATTTTTATTTATTTTTACCATATCCATCACATAGGGGGCACCACACATTATCTTGACGACTATTATCGTTACTATATTATGTCCTGGATACGGTAGATATGTAGCATGTATTATATATTTAATCTTATTGTAATCATTAAATTATGCTCTCTGTCGGGTTAATATATAATAACGACGATTAATATATGTTTACATTTATAATTTATTTATAATTTACTTATATTTTCTTACTTTTGATTCTAAAATTTCCTAACCATTTTTAATTACTATATTTGGTTTAGATTTAAATTACTTAGCATATATTGATCATCACAGAAACAGAGAACTTCTTGTCATTTTTTGCCTTCAGTCTGGGTGGCTGGCCCCAGTTGAAGTCATCTGGATTGTGGGTAAAAAGCGATAATAATTTTTTTATATATATATAGACCCATATATATGGGTCTATGCCGTACACCCTCTGGAATTCAATTAATAAGCATAGTATAGGCTCTGTATACGTAACATTCACAGAGTATACATTCTGCTCATTTCATGACTACAGTACTGCCAGAGATGCCATTATTTTCCCTGGAGGAGAAGTTAAACTAACAGGTCTATAATTACTCTTGACCTTTTGATCCCCTTTTGTGAAATGGGGATACATTTTTACATGTCCAGTCCACAGAGACCTCACTTGAATCCAAAGATACTCTCATAATTATGACTAAAAGTTTGCTTACCTCCTTTGTTGTCTCCCTTAATAATATTTGTTCATTCAAACCAGGAACCTTTTTTAAGTTGAGATTCAACAATTCCTCTTCCCCCCCCTTTTTTTTTCAGTTATTGCAAAATAATTTAGCTCCCTGTTAGATTTTGATGAATTTCTGGCGTTCCACTAAAGAATTCCTCATGCAAGAATCTAAGATGCAAAATACCTATTCAGCTTGTCAGTAACCTGAACAGGATCATGTGGCTGGTTGACAAACTGAATAGGTATTTTGTATCTACATTCATGCACAAGGAGTTCTTTAGGGAGGAGAATTATTGTGTACTTCTTTAAATTGAAATAATTTTAATTTTTTTTTTTTTCTGGTAATATTAAGGCATAATCAATTTTAGTTCAAATTGAATGATATGAATTGGACTTCTATAAGAACTTACGCTGTGTTATCCTGTAACACCTTCCACACAAGCTTCCATTCATAGTTTTAAAAAAAAAACCCTTTCTAATCTTTTAATTATAAAATTTCTACTCTTTCTAAATTCTCACCCACACACTTGTATTGGGCACTTCACATGAAGAGCCATGCTTGATCACATTTCTGAAACCAAAACTGAATTGTTTAGTGAGGAAGAATTTCAAAGTAAGTGTGTACTTTCATTTCTACATCAATAAACTAACACCATCAAAAATATTTCACTTAACAGATAAATAATAATATCCTTTTCACAAGAATCATTCAGTTATTTTGATTACATATAGTTAAATCTATAACATACAATAACCAAGTAAATAACATATATTAATATATTTAATGATAATTTCCCATGTAGACAGGCTATCCTTCTATAGAAGTAATCGCAAAATATTAGAAATGAACAATAAGGAAAATCTTGATTGGGGTAGCAAATATCCTATGAAAGGTAAGTGAAGCTAACTTAAGATGGCATGGCATGTAGTAAGGAAGGAAGAAGGGAGATTACTGAACAGATATTTGAAGCAAAATTAATGATCAATGCCCAAAGGCAAATACAGACACTCCCCAGCTTACGTAATATTTGACTTATGGAAATTTGACTTTACATAAGTTTTTGCCGGCTGCTGCAAACTTAAAAAAATCGTGGAAACATATTTTGCGTCCCGTAGGAATAAATGGAGGTATCATGAAAATATCGTAATGTGAACCCAATAACACATCATTTTTTTTTTTTTTTTTTTTTTTTGTAATTTGTTCCAAGACCGTGGAGGTTGAAATTTTCGCTATATAACTAAGCTATTTATCTCTCTAAAAGGTCATTTTTATAATGGAAATTGCATTACACGTTCATCGTCATCATATGTTCCGTTATAAGAATCAATTTTGAATGCCTTATTTTTCTAAACCACATTTCTGGAGGTCACTACCATAAAACAATAAAAACGATTTGCACTTCCCGGTTTATTGGGCTTTTCTGTTAGCACAATCTATTATAAACAGGTAATAAACACGATCTTATTGCATTTGCGATAATAACGATAACTGGAATTCTGTGCATTTTCCCGTTATGGTGAAATGAGTTCCCCTTCACTGAAATCTTCAATCATATAAAAGACAAAATTTCAGAATCTTCTCTTTATTCCTATTTACTTATTACAATGGTGAAGGGAAAGGGACCAACGGAAAGTGCAAATGTGAGCAGTGCTAGGAAACAAAACAAAATTGATTTAGAAACGAAGGTGATTAATTAAGAAGTACAAAGCACGACAAAGTTTGTCATCTATTGCATGAAATTAGATCTCGCTGCTTCAACAGTGAATACTATTTTAAGGGACAGTGCACGTATAAAAGAACATGTTAAAGGATCAAAGGGCGACACAAGTAATTATAGACTTGTTAGTTTAACTTCTGTTCCAGAAAAATTAATGGAGGCACTGGATAAAGAAGCACTGCAGGATCATCTAGACAAGACTTCAGTTATAGCTTGGACATAGCATGGTTTTGTTAAGGGAAAGTCTTGCCTGACCAATTTCATTGGATACTATGATGTGGTCACAAAGCAACTGGATGCAGGGAATAACTTTGATATCATATATTTGGATCTTAGAAAGGCTTTTGATACTGTTGCACATGGAAGACTGCTGAACAAATTGGAGCAGTGTGGCATTGGAGGCAAATTGCTGCTATGGATAAAGGGGGAGAAGACAGAGAGTGGTAATCAATAGACACTGCTCATCGTGGACCAATGTTATTAGTGGAGTCCCCAAGGGTTCAGTGTTGGGTCCTTGTTGTTTTCTGTATTTATAAATGATATTGATGATGGTATACCAAGCTTAATGTTCAAGTTTGCAGATGATACGAAGGTTGGCAAGGTTAAGGACACTAATGAGAGTACACTGCTGCAACAGATCTAGAATAGTTGAGCAGATGGGCTGAGAGGTGGCAAATGAAGTTTAACATTGACAAATGTAAAGTACTACATATGGGAAGCAGTAACCGCAGAGTGCATATCAACTCTGTGGTACTGCACTGATAGTGGTAGAGAACGAAAAGGACCTGGGGGTAATTGTGCAGGCAGATATGAAGTTTTCTGAGCAGTGCAGATGGTCTGCAAGAGTACCTCAGTGTCTGGTCAATGATATACAGGAATGAATTTTTCTAGCAGGGATAAGGAGGTGATTATCCCCTTGTATACAGCAATGGTCAGGCCACACACCTTGAGTACTGTATACTGTATACAGGCCTCATTTTAAAAAGGCTGCAGAGCTGTTGGAACGAGTACAGAGAAGGGCAACAAGATTAGTGAATGGAACAAAGGGTTGCTCTTATGAAGAAAGGCTTAAGTTTTGTAAATTACAGTGTCTGCAAGGTGATCTGATTGCGGTGTATAAAGCCTTGAATGGTTTGAGCATGCTCAATGCTGATGGGATTCTTCCTCTTGCTCAGAATAATCACCTGAGAGGGCATAAATTCAAATTGAGGAAAGACAGATGTAGGATAGCCAGCGGGTAGTTAGCGGGTGGAACAGACTTCCATCCTTTGTTGTGGAAGTTGATAGCCGAAATAAATTTAAGGCTGAGCTGGACAGGTATTTGGAACGAACGGAGGGATGAAATGGGAGCGGGTTTTTTTTTTTTTTTTTTGGCTGATGCTGCATAAGCTTGCTTTCTTGCATCATATGCCTCTACTAATGTTAATGCTAATTAACGCATTTAAGATCAACAGTGATGACAAAACAGTGTTCAGGTGCTATATTGAAGATGGAAAAGTTATTAATAACATGAATGGAAAATCCGATTCAGAAGCAAGTGACCCTGAGTCCAACTGTCATTCAATCAAAAGCAAGAAGTATTTACGAAGATATTAAGGATAAGTATGGCAAAACCCAAGCCAAGTTCGTGGCAATCAATGGGTGGTTTAATAGGTTCAAGAACTGCGCTGGTTTCCAAAAGAAAACATTAAAGTATACGGTGAAGTCGCCAGTGCCAATTCTGCAGCTGCAGAGAAATTTTGTGGTGTTGGAAAAAGCCCCTTCTAAATCTCCACAGCCCTCAACTTCTGCAGCAGCTTGCTTATCAGCTGAAGAATTAATTCTGACAACGATGCTCGAAAGGTAAAACTTGCTGACATTATGCCTGTCTCCTCTCTCTTTTTGTAATTTTATTTATAATTTTGAAATTTTTGTAAGTGGCTGTATTAGACAAAAGTGAGCTTATTCTGGCTAGAGCTGAAAGGTAAAAAGGATAGCATGGAATAAAACAGTGAATGCCAAGCTGTTAATCTAAAAGTACTAATTACTACATAGCCAATCAGCAAGCATGAGTGTAGTGATGCACATGTGTTTTTTGAGTGGATGAACTCGAGTGACTGCTAAATATGATTAATGATTGTATTCATTTCCAAAATAATTAAGTGTAAACTCCTCTGACCTAATGGTGATGCCGGAGTATAACCAAGACTGGAGTATAAACTGACTGCATATTACAGATTTGGATGGTGATTACCATCCAAATGCACATGTGAAATGTTTTCAATGTGCCAGGAAAAGCAAGAGGAATTTTTTTCATGGCTAGTCACCACGGATGAAACTTGGATCCATCACTATGATCCCAAAACTAAACAAATGTAAAAACAATGGGAAGCATTCAAAGAATTAATCTTGGAGGCTACTAGGCTTTACATACCAACTAAGAAATATTGTTCAAGGATTAGGCCTAAATGGATGTCAGATGAACTAATGAGACACGTGGCAGAGAAGAAAATTACATGGGATACATATAAATTAATGGGTGACATGGAAGCCTATGATAGATATAAGCTGGTCTGTAACCAAGTCACAAAAGAGATTAGGCAGGCAAAGGCAGATTATGAGAAATCTTTGGCAAAGGATGCAAAGATAAACAGCAAAGAGTTCTTTACGTATGTAAACTCTAGAAGGAAAGGGATGAATCAGATTGGTCCACTGGATATTGATGGTTCAACTGTTGATGATAATGCTCACGTGGCTAACAAACTAAATGAATATTTTGCATCTACATTCACACATGAGGAGTTATTCAGGGAGGGGAATGCCAGAGGTGAATTAAACTCTGGCAGTGAGCTAGATGATTTTGTAATAACTGAGAGGAAAGTGGAAGAAAAATTGTTGAAGATAAACATAAAAAAGGCACCCAGGGTGGATGTCATCTATCCAGTTATATTAAAGGAGGCAGCAAAGGAAGTAAGCAAACCCTTAGGCATAATTATGAGAGCTTCTTTGGACTCAGGGAGGTAACCATGGACTGGAGATGTGCAAATGTGACCATAATTCACAAAGGAGGATCAGAGGGCGACACAAGTAATTATAGACCTGCTAGTTTAACTTCTGTTCCAGGAAATTTAATGGAGGCACTGGTTAAAGCACTGCAGGATCATCTAGACAAGACTTCAGCTATCGCTCGGACACAGCATGGTTTTGTTAAGGGGAAGTCTTGCCTGACCAATTTGATTGGATACTATGATGCAGTCACAAAAGAGCTGGATGTAGGGAATAACTTTGATATTATATACTTGGATCTTAGAAAGGCTTTTGATACTGTTGCACATGGAAAGACTGCAGCACAAATTGGAGCAGTGTGGCATTGGAGGCAAATTGCTGCTATGGATAAAGGGGTGGTTGAGGGTATTTTGCTTTTTTTTTTTTTTTTTTTTTTTTTTTTTTTTAAGGAGTATTAGCAACTAAGGCCATATTGCTCTGGGGATATGCGGTGGTCATTCCCTGACCTTTCCGCATCCTCCGTATTTGGTGGGCACGGGCTCAAACCTCGGTCTAATCAAGAAGCGTGTGCTACGCACTGCTGCTCCTGCCCACCTGGTGGTTGAGGGGGAGAAGACAGAGAGTGGTAATCAATGGACACTGCTCATCGTGGACTAATGTTATTAGTGGAGTCCCTCAGGATTCGCTGTTGGGTCCATTATTGTTTTCTGTACTTATAAATAATATTGATGATGGCATATCAAGCTTAATGTCCAAGTTTGCAGACGATACAAAGGTTGGCAGGGTTGTTAAGGACACTACTGATGCTATGCTGCTGCAACAGGATCTGGAAAGGTTGAGCAGATGGGCTGAGAGGTGGCAAATGAAGTTTAACATTGACAAATGTAAAGTATTACATATGGGAAACAGCAACCCCAGAGCAACGTATCAACTCTGTGATATTACACTGACAGTGGTAGAGAGTGAAAAGGACCTGGGGGTAATTGTGCAGGCAGATATGAAGTTTTCTGAGCAGTGCAGACGGGCGGCAAGAGTAGCTCATGGTGTCTTGTCAATGATATACAGGAATTTTTCTAGCAGGGATAAGGTGATTATTCCCTTGTATAAGGCAATGGTCAGGCCACACCTTGAGTACTGTATACAGGTCTGGAGGCCTCATTTCAAGAAGGATGTAGAGCTGCTGGAACGAGTACAGAGAAGGGCAACAAGATTAGTGAATGGAACAAAGGGTTGCTCTTATGAAGAAAGGCTTAAGTTTTGTAAATTACAGTGTCTGGAGACTAGGCACCGGTGAGGCGATCTGATAGAGGTGCATAAAGCCTTGAATGGTTTGAGCATGCTCAATGCTGATGGGATTCTTCCTCTTGCTCAGAATAATCACCTGAGAGACCATAAATTCAAATTCAGAAAAGACAGATGTAGGATAGATGTGAGGAAATTTGCCTTTAGCCAGCGGGTAGTTGGTTGGTGGAACAGACTTCCATCCCTTGTTGTGGAGGTTGATAGCCTAAATAAATTTAAGGCTCAGCTGGACAGGTATTTCGAACGAACGGAGGGGTGAAGCGGAAGTTTTTTTTTTTTTTTGACTGATGCTGCATAAGCTTGCTTTCTTGCATCATATGCCTCTGCTAATGCTAATGCTATTTGGATCTTAGAAAGGCTTTTGATACTGTTGCACATGGAAGACTGTTGAACAAATTGTGCTAATCAATAGACACTGCTCATCATAGACTAATGTTATTAGTGGAGTCCCACAGGTTTCAATGTTGGGTCCATTGTTGTTTTCTGTATTTATAAATGATATTGATGATGGTATATCAGGCTTAATGTCCAAGTTTGCAGATGATACGAAGGTTAGCAGGGTTGTTAAGGACACTAATGACAGTATGCTGCTGCAACAGGATCTAGAAAAGTTCAGCAGATGGGGGGAGAGGTGGCAAATGAAGTTTAACATTGACAAATGTAAAGTACTACATATGGGAAGCAGTAACCCCAGAGTAACATATCAACTCTGTGGTACTACACTCACAGTGGTAGAGAACGAAAAGGACCTGGGGGTAATTGTGAAATTTTCTGAGCAGTGCAGACGTCTGCAAGAGTAGCTCATGGTGTCTTGTCAATGACATACAGAAATTTTTCTACTGAGATAAGGAGGTGATTATCCCCTTGTATAAGGCAATAGTCAGGCCACACCTTGAGTACTATATACAGGTCTGGAGGTCTCATTTTAAGAAGAATGAAAATCTGTTGGAACGAGTACAGAGAAGGGCAACAAGATTAGTTGCTCTTATGAAGAAAGGCTTAAAATTTGCAAATTACAGTGTCTTGATACTAGGCACCTGCGGTGGTGATCTGATTGAGGCGTATAAAGCGTAGAATGGTTTGAGCATGCTCAATGCTAATGGGATTCTTCCTTTTGCTCAGAATAATCACCTGAGAGGGCATAAATTAAAATTGAGGAAAGACAGATGCAGGATAGATATGCAGAAGTTTGCCTTTAGCCAGTGGGTAGTTGGTTTGCGGAACACTTTCATCCTTTGTTGTGGAAGTTGATAGCCTAAATAAATCTAAAATAAGGCTGAGCTGGAAAGGTACTTTAATCGAACGGAGAGGTGAAATGGGGCGTTTTTTTTTTTTTTTCTTTCTTTTTTTGCTGATGCTGCATAAGCTTGCTTTCTTGCATCATATGCCTCTACTAATGCTAATGATGAGGTGATTTCTGTTGCCAGATTGTAGTTTGAAAGACAATCAGAGGACTTCTATAAAACTGGGTTACAGAGGTGTATTGAGAGATGGCAAAAAAATGTGTCATTTTGTCAGATGACTACGTTGAAAAGTGTAATACATGATGTTTGTTTCAACATTCTATAACAACTACCTCTGGGTGAATACAAATCCTTTTTGAGTCCCTCTCACATATCTGTCATTTTAAGAGCTATTAAATGGAAGTTTATTCAGACAACTTTTCTTTGATATGAGAAAAAAATTTTATTTTCTCGTGCGTTGCCATTCTTTGGAAGCTGAATGTTTTTTACAGAGTGAGGTTTCCATACTTTGAACTTTTAGTAACTGTGTTGATTTGACAACTCTAACGTTTGTATGTACTCATCAAATCAACAGAAATTTAAATAATAAAATCATCAAAATTAAAAATTTGAAATGCACAGCATGAAAAGTAACCAGATCTCTGGTCGAAATTTGAAAACTCATTACACTGCTACGTTACAAACTGCACATACATTTTTGAAAAAACAGAATTAGGACATAAGTTTACAAAAAAGGAGGGTAAGAAAGAAATAACAACCAAACTTAATTTGAAAACTGTAAACTTCATGGATTTGATTCCTATCAAATCTGTAAAGATTAGTTATGAGATTAGGTTGCTATTAGTTATAAGATTATTATTATGAGATTAGTCTGTTTTTATCACTTTCTTCGTAAACACTCTAGTCACTCTAATGATGGCAGCTGACTTTTGGGCACTGAAACTTGGACTTACACAATCAGAGATCATAACATTATCTACGACCACCAAAACGGCAATTTCAAGGGTACTGGTCTCACTTTAATGAGATGATGGGTGGCTTCAAATAGCAAATGTATGCCAACCTGTGAATAAAACATCCAATTTGTAAGACTATTCACCATATAGTGAAAGGAAGCCATAGGTTTTTGCTGCACTGGCAAAACAAAAAAAAAAAAAAAAAAAAAGACAAGAAAACACATATATGCTTCCTCCTCAACAGGTAACAGTTGACCTTTGAATTTAGTCAAACTGTAATCCTCAACTACATTACGTTTTGCAGTTTCTTTTGTTACTGCATCATAGTATTCTATCATATTAGCATTAGTAGAGGCATACAGTACAAGAAAGCAAGCTTATGCAACATCAACCAAAAAAATAAAACCCTCCCATTTAACGCCTCCATTCGTTCCAAATGCCTGTCCAGCTCAGCCTTAAATTTATTTAGACTATCACCTTCAACAACAAAAGATGAAAGTCTGTTCCACCAATCAACTACCCGCTAGCTAAAGTCAAACTTCTGCATATCTATTCTATAACAGTCTTTCTTCAATTTGAAACTGTGCCCCCCTCAGGTTCTTAATCTGAGCAAGACGAAGAATCCCATAAGCATTCAGCTTGCTCAACCAATTCAAGGCCTTATACATCTCAATCAGATCACCTCGCAGGTGCCTACTCCAGGCACTGAAATTTACAGAATTAAGCCTTTCTTGGTAAGAGTACCCCGTTGTTCCCCCTCACTAATCTTGTTGCCCTTCTTTGTACTCCTTCTAGCAACTCTACATCCTTCCTAAAATGAGGCCTCCAGACCTGTACCCAGTACTCTAGGTGTGCCTTACCATTGCCTTGTATAATGGGATAATCACATCCCTGTCAGCAAAATTCCTATATATCATTGACAAGACTCCATGACCTGCCCTAGCAGCCCGTCTGCACTTCTCAGTGAACTTCATATTTGACTGCACAATTATCACCAGGTCTTTTTTTCACTTTCCATTTCCCTGAGTGTAGTACCATACAGTTGGTAAGTTTCTCTTCAGTTATTGCTACCCATATGCAGTACTTTACATTTGTCGATGTTAAACTTCAGTAGCCACTTCTTAGCCCATTTGCCCAACTTATCTAGATCCAGTTGGAGTAGCATAGTATCTTTACTGTCATTGACAACCCTGCAAACATTTTTTTCATCTGCAAACTTGGACATTAAACCTGATATATCTTCGTCTATATCACTGATAAATATACAAAACAACAATGGGCCCAACACCGAACCCTGGGGAACTCCACTAATAACATTCGTCCACGAAGAGCAGTGTCCATTGATTACCACTCTCTGTCGTCTACCACTCAACCATCCTTTTATCCATTGTAACAACTTACCCTTAATGCCATACCACTCCAATTTGTACAGCAGTCTTTCATGTGCAACAGTTTATAAAAAGCTTTCCTGAAATCCAAGTGTATGATATCAAAATTATTTTTGGCATTCAGTTCCTTTGTGACCATATCATAGTATCCAATCAAATTGGACACACAAGACCTCCGTTTTTTTTTTTTTAGGAGCATTAGCAACTAAGGCCATATTGCTCCGTGACATGCGGCGGTCATTCCCTGACCTTTCCGCATCCTCCGTATTTAGTGGTGACGGGCTCGAACCCCGGTCTAATCAAGAAGCCTGTGCTACGCACTGCTGCTCCTTCCCACCTGGCTACAGAGGTGCCAGACCTCCCTTTAACAAACCCATGCTGTGTCTTAACTATTACTGAAGCCTTGTCTAGATGATCCTGCAGTGCTTCTTTAACAAGAGCCTCCATTAATTTTCCTGGAACAGAAGTTAAACTAGCAGGTCTATAATTACTTGTGTCACCTTTTGATCCTCCTTTGTGAATTGGGGTCACATTTGCACATCTACAGTTCATGGGTACCTCCCATGAGTCCAAAGAAGCTCTCATAATTAGGGCTAAGGGTTTGCTTACTTCCTTTGCTACCTCTTTAATATAACTGGATAGATCCCATCCGCCTCAGGTGCCTTCCTTATGTTTAACTTCAACAATTTCTCCCAACTTTGCTCTCAGTTATTACAAAATCACTTAACTCTCTATTAGAGTTTGATAAACTTCTGGCACTCCCTTCATTGAATAACTTCTCATGTGTGAATGTAGATGCAAAATACTCATTCAGTTTATCAACTACCTGAGCATGACAATCAAAAGTCAACACATCTATGATAAGTGGTCCAATCTGATTCATCCCTTTCCTTCTACAGTTTACATAAGTAAAAAACTCTTTGTTGTTTTTCTTTGCATCCTTTGCCAAAGATTTCTCATAATCTGCTTTTTCTTTTTTTTTTATGTAAACCCCAAACACGAGAGGTATTAGAACCTATAGTACTTAGTACCGTGCTTGGTTTGGAGGTTGAGAAGACGAAAGAAGATATTTGTTGACATTGGACTTGAACTTCTGTAGACTGTAATTTTCAGGAAATACGTATAAAGGAAGGTTGTTCCAGAAAACGGCAGTTGAATGAATAAACGAGGAAGATGAAAAGTTGGTTCTGTGAGTTTGAAGTTGGACAGTAAATGGATGTTGGCTGGTGGCGGCACGTGTTCGGAATGTTTTGAAAGAGAGAGCCAGAATTATAGAAGCCATTTAAGAAGAACAGTGCCCATGGAAGTATCTGTAGAAGAGGCATGCAGCAGAAACAGTACGTCTATGAGAGAGCGAGTGGAGAGACTCTGTTAGAGAGGAATCCTAATTAACCAAACTGCCCTCTTCTGAATGGAATCAAGAAGCCTGAGAGAGGTTTTGGGGATGCCACCCCAGATGTGGGAACAATATTCCATGGCAGGGCGGATTTGCGATTTATACAGAGTGAGCAGCTGTTTGGAAGAAAAGTAACGACGAGAGCGAAAGAGAACCAAGTTTTTTAGATGCGGAGAAAGCAATATTTGTAATGTGCTTGTACCAAGAGAGATTAGAAGTCAGGGTAATCCCCAAAAGAGATATATCATTTTTCCTAGAAATTGGAAAGTCACTAAAGATAGGCATAGGAGCAGAAGAATCCTTTTTGAGAGATATAAGACAAGACTGAGTTTTAGAAGGGTTGAAATCAACTAAGTTGTCTTTGCCCCACTGGAGAATTACCTGAAGATCAGAATTTAAGGAATTGGTAGCAGATTTTTGAGAAGTTGAAGCTGATTGAGCAGGACAGGGTTTCTCAAAATGGAAAGTGGAATGCAATGTGCTTTCATCAGCAAAACTATGGATAGGATTTCCAGTCAATTGAAGAAGGTCATTAATATACAAGAGGAAAAGAGTGGGGGAAAGAACTGAACCTTGGGGGACATTAGTGGAGAAGTTAGAAGACAGAGAGCCATCTACCATTACCCTCAGTGAGCGATCACAGGGAAAACTGGATAACCAATTACTAAAAACAGTTGGCAAACCATAAGATGGAAGCTTGTTTAGAAGACCTTTATGCCAAACATGATCGAAAGCCTTTGAGATGTCAAGAGCAACTATTTGTGTTTCCCCGAACCTTTCCATTGAATTAGTCCATAAATGGGTAACATAAGCAAGAATATCACCAGTGGATCGACACTGACGGAATCTATACTGGCGATCGTTGATCAGACGGAAGGTTTCTAGGTAGTTTAAGAGTTGGCGGTTAATTGATTTCTCCATTACTTTAGAAAGAGTAGAAGTAATTCAATGGGATGATAATTGGATGGGAGGGATTTGTCACTCTTTTTAGGAACTGGCTGGATATGAGCAAATTTCCAAGCAGAAGGAAAAACACCTTTGGAATAAGAAAGTGAAAAAAGGCGGCAAAGAATAGGAGTAAGTTCAGGAGCACAGGTTTTGAGAACAAGTGGAGAAATACCATCAGGACCTGGGGCTTTCTTAGCCCAAGATTCATCAAAATCCTTCTGATATCCTTTTGACGGAAGACCACAGGAGGCATTGAATGGAGCGTGTTGGGAATGGTGGGAGGTGTTTTACCAAGATCATTAACACGTTCACTGTCCCCATATATTACATTTGCGTGACCTCAGAAGTCCAGATATGAAACTATCAGATTAATCAAAGTGTACGTAAATATGTACATATAGCTATTTTGTATATTGTATGTAATGTTTTTTATGTGTTTTTTTTTTTTTTTTTTACTATGCATCATATGTGATGCCTGGACTTGTGAATACAAATTTACTCCTCCACGTCCATGAATCACGTATGATTCACTTACAACTACCCGCCAATTTTATTACTTTTGAGGTTATATTGTTGACCTTGAAGTGTTTCGGCCACGGTCACAAGTTATTAGTTCCTTTCTAGTGTGAAAATGGGTAGTCGTGGACTTAGTGACGAGGAGTTGCAAAGAATATTGGAGGAAAGTGACTATGAGCCAATTTCTAGTGATAGCGACGACGATTACGTACCAGAGACAGTTTCAGAGCCTGATATTCACAGTGGAAATGAAATGAAACAAACTGACACAATTTACGGATATGGCAGGTACATCAAGGCAACATGAAGGTTCTGCTAGTGTTAGTAAAAGTCCTTGGACTTACAACATTTCTCCACCTCAGAAGGAAACTTTCATAGGTTCATCCGGTATCCAAAATATTGACAGTATAATGGAAAATGGTAAAGCTTCTAAAACCCGCATTTATTATAAATTTATAAATGAAGACGTCATGAATCTTATGGTGAATCAGACAAATTTATATGCTCATCAGGTTATGAATAGTCAAGTAACAGCGAAAGGAAGAATGCAACGATGGAAAGATACTAATGAAAGTGAAATGAAAAAGTTTTTGGGATTCATCTTATTCTCAGGTATTGTTTCATATCCGAGATGGGAGTATTATTGGAAAACAGACCCTGTGTATTATCATCCATTGTTACATAATTTTGGAATGACTTACAATCGTTTTACTAACCTACTAAGATGCTGGCATTTTGCAGATAACACAGCAGAACATTCTAATAGATGGTATAAAATTCAACCCCTTATTGATCTAGTAATTACAAATTTACGTAATTTATACTTTCCCGGGGATGTTGTTGTTATCGACGAATCTATGATACCGTTCAGAGGTCGGCTTCTATTCAGGCAATATAACCCTTCAAAAAGTAACAAATATGGATTGAAAGTATACAAGTTGTGTACAAAAGATGGTTACGTTTGGTCTTTCGATGTTTACAACGGTCAAACCCCGCAAACCCTGCCAGGAATCGATAAACCTGGATGTGTGGTTATAAAGCTATTAGACAGACTAATAAACCAAGGGCGACTTCTAGTTGCAGATAATTATTATATTAGCATACCTCTTGCAAATTACCTGAAATCAAATAAAACAGATTTGTGTGGTACACTTCGTAGTAATAGATTGGGAGTTCCTAAGGAAATAATCCAGAAGAAATTACGCAGGGATGAAAAAATAACAATGCAAAAAGATAATATTGTGATCACTAAGTGGCATGATAAGAGAGATGTTTTGATGTTGTCAACATGTTTTGGTGATGAAATGAAGAAGTGTGGAAGAAGAAATGAACAAGTAAAACCAGAAATGATAACTGAATACAATAAGGCAAAAAAGGGGATCGATGTATCAGACCAACTTTCAAGTTACCAGTCACCAATGAGAAAATCATTGATATGGTATAAAAAAATTGCAATAGAATTAGTTTTTGGGACAGCAATTGTGAACACATTTATAATTTTCAATGAATTGCAGCAAGAGAAGAAAGACAAAATGTCTATTTTAGAAGTGAGAGAGGCAATCACTAAAGAATTGATGGGAATCAAAAAGGAACCAACCTCTAGTACAACCATTTGTCAATCTTCATCTCAGCCTCAGCATTTTCTGTCAGAAATTCAGAGGCTTTCCCACGGTAAAATTCACAGGAAAAGGTGTCACGGATGTTACGAAGAAGCAAAAATTGCTGGAAAAAATCCCAAATTGGCTGCCAAACAAGTTTATACTGAATGTAAATCATACTGAATGTAAATCATGTGAGAAGCCATATTGTATGAAATGTTTTGAAAATAAACATAAAAATTAGTCTTTTTTCAGTTTTTTGTACTTCTGAAATAAAATACACTTTTCTTAACATTTTTAAATCTGTTTTATTTACTCCTAACATTGCATGTAATTTGAAATATTTGATGTAGCTATGTGTAAAAACTAGGAAACTTTTATGCAGGTTCATTAACTTTTCTAAAAAAATATTTTCTTGTTAATAAGTCCACAAAAGATTAAAAACATAGGTCAGAAGTCCAATTTTTTAAAAATGTTTAAGCTGGCAAGACACTTGGGAACGTGTAACAGTGAACGTGTTAATACATGAGCTCAAAGAAAAATGGGATGCTAGCAGGTCAGCTTTATCCTTGGCTGAAGTGGCAACAGAACCATCTGGTTTGGAGAGAGGTGGGAGCAGAGATGGACAAAAGTTGCAGGCCAATAACTTTCTATCAAGAGACCAGAATGCTTGGCACCATTAGGGCAAGAAGCAAGTTTTCTACTCTTAGCCTGTTCAAACTCTAGTTTAGACTGATTAATAACAGCTTTACAATTGTTGCGAGCTTTGGTGTAGGCAGAAAATGAAACTGAAGAATTAGAAACAAGCCAATTACGATATGCAACATTCTTCTCTTGGACAGCCTTAGCACATTTATTGGAAAACCAAGGTTTAGATAAAGGACGAGATTTTAAAGTGGAGTGTGGAATAAAGGATTCCATTCCTGCAAGAATAATTTCACTGACAAGATCTGAGCAAACGATGACATCAGAAGTTTTGAAACAGTAATCCGACCAAGGAAAAGAAGAAAAGAAGTTTCGCAGGTCATCCCATTTTGCATTCTTGTAATGCCAAACAATACGAGGTTGGGAATAGCCATGAGATAAAGGTTCCATTGGAGAAGAGACAATCACCAAGTTGTGATCTGAAGTGACTAAAGGACCTCTCACTTCAACCGTGTACTTAGAAGGGTTGTTTGTGGGAAAAAGATCAAGCGTATTGGCTGTACGGTTAGGATTGTCCGGTATTCTTGTAGGTAAATGAACACTCTGTGCTAGGTCATTAGTAATTGCAAAAGCCTCAGCAATCTGGACCTGCTGGGTCGGTGTGACTAGAAAACGGAAGTCAGCTGGAGTTGTGAACATTAAAATCACCAAGGAAAATTACCTCACTGTTAGGAAAGTTGGACTGGAGAAAGTCAAGTTGCAAAGAGAGGAAGTCAAAGAGCTCCATGTGATTAGTGGAGTTGGGAGAATGGTAGAGACAACAGATGAATTTGACACAATGAAGTAGAGAGATTTTAAGCCAGAGAAGATCAAAGAGAGGAGATTCCAAATTGCCAAGTCTCTGACAGGGAATATCAGAACGGACATATGCACAAGTACCACCTCTGAGGCGAAAGGAATCATACAGGGAATAATTTGGGCATCTGAGATGAGCAGTAGTTGAATCAACCGATAACTGAGATCCTGTCAGAAAAAGTACATGGGGTTTGGCAGACTGCAAGTGGAAATGGACATCGTTGAGATTAGAATTGAGACCACGTATATTTGTGAAACGAATTAGGAAGTCCTTGGGAGGTTAGATCTTTTCGCAGATAAGCTTGCTATTAGTCTGACAATTCATGGTGTATTCAATAGTAAGGAAAAGTGGGTGGGACATGCTGTATGAAGTAATGAAATTTTTGGATATGGCGTACATGTGGTAAGAATATACCCAGATCCTTGACATAACGTGGCTTCGACAATGCTCCCCGCATACACACTGCTCGGACTCCCTCCAGTCACTATCTGGCAGAGTAGAGGTAGCAAGATTATACACTAGCTGATCTAGAAGCCTCCTAGAGAGTTACTAATAGGTTCGGTCCGGTGTACTAACTAGCGGCCGGCCTGCGAACACAAGTCCAATGTCGACAAATATCTTCTTTCGTCTTCTCAACCTCCAACCCAAGCACGGTACTAAGTACTATAGGTTCTAATACCTCTCGTGTTTGGGGTTCACATAAAAAAAAAAAAAAAAAAAAAACACATGGTAAGAATATACCCAGATCCTTGACATAACGTGGCCTCGACAATGTTCCCCACATACACACTACTCAGACTCTCTCCAGTCACTATCTGGCAGAGTAGAGGTAGCAAGATTATACACTAGCTGATCCAGAAGCCTCCTAGAGAGTTACCAATAGGTTCGGTCCGGTGTACTAACTAGTGGCCGGCCTGCGAACACCGTTTTAGAGCTGTACCCTCGAAATGTAAGGAATATTGGATCTCGCCACGATGTTCAACATAACCTCAAGTCACCAATCATACTGCACGATGGAAGAGATAGGGAAGGGTTGACTGGAACTTAGCTCTAGAGACTAAACATGGGTTCCACCACTTCAAGCCTCCAATAAGCAAAGTGGTGGTAGTGCACCAATTGATGAGAGTCATCTACCACCTAGTACTGCCTGGTAACATAGAGGGGCGGCAGTCCTCCATGTGGTGTGGGTGCCACACCTCGACCCCTGCTTACGTTGGTTCACACTTGGGTGGTCACCCACCATGTACTTGTGCATGGAGGTTATACCCAGGATTACTAACAGTCCTACCATCGTGAAGGTGCAAGCAGAGGATTTGGCTGTCACAGACCGTTCGGACTTTGCTGGAATTGGGTCCACTTGACTTGAGTGTCACCTGAATATCAGTTCCATCAGCATTTTAGACTTCCAGGTAGCAAGTACAACTTGCTAATCTTTACCCTTGACAGAGAATGTCTGTGACAACACTCAAGGACGAAACTAAATGTACTTCTTGTATTTCTATACCTAAAAACCTCTTCACAGGTAAATGTAGATGCAAAATATTCATACAATTGTCAGCAACATGAAGATGATCATCAACAGTTATGCTAATCATATCTAGGGCATCAATGTGGTTCATCCTTTTTCTTCTAATGTTAATAAACATAAGCAAAGAATTCTTTGCTACTTTTCTTTGCATTCTTGGACAAAGACTTCTCATAATCTGCCTTAGTTTGCCTAACCTCCTTAGTGGTTATGCAAGCTAAGGCAGATTATAACTTGATCACAGATTAGCTTGTACTTATCACAGATTTCTGTGTTTCCTGATAATTATAATCATTCCATGCATAAAACTCCTTTGACATCCATTTAGTGTTTTAGGTCCAAACCTGGAACACTATCTCTTAGTTGGTATAAAAAGCTTAATAGCTTCTATGATTACTTTCCTGAATGCTTTCCATACAGAATTTACAGTTGGTAACACATCAGTTGGTCCCAGTAAAAGGAATTTAAAAACTGTCTAAGGCCACTGTGATCACCTTTAGGGATGCAAAATCCCTCCCTTTACCCTTGACAGTAGTTATATCTCTAAACAAATTCTACAGTAATATATTATGATTACTGCTGCCTAGTGGTTTCTTTACTTGGATATTTTTAACACATGAAGAGTCACTGCTGATAATCAGATTAATAAGAGTTCTGCTTGATCATTCGATGCTTCCCTAACTTCCTGGTGTAGAAAACAATGATTCAATAAATTCAGAAAAGTCTTTCTACTGTGAGTAACCCACCCACAAATTCCAATCAATACCTGAAAAGTTAAAATCCCCATTATAAGACATAGATTTATGGGGCTACTCAATTTGTCTGTATAGTAGTTCATTACATTAGAGGTACAGGCAAAAGTAATTGATCTTGTTTTCCATGATTCTTTACAAAGATAATGATGCATCAGTGATAACATCAACGGAAGTAATGTAACTGGTCCCACCATCCACTGTGGCATGTGATAACATAGGCGGTGACGTCACTGGCAATCACGTAATCACTGACCATCGCATTATAATTCATACTGTCACCACTGCTGTTGCAAATTGTGTTCCCCCCCCCTGCTACTGGATGGCAACACATGATATTTTCATCAAAAACTTACTTTTATTTTTTGGTGGGATTCAAACTGTGGCCTGTATACGCAATAGCCAGATGCCAAAACCACTGGACTACTGAGACATTTATTTTTCCTGGTGAAAAGCAGTATTACAACATAATTTGAACTTTAATGAACAAATAATGTATTTTTTCTTATTTTATGTTGCAGCCTGTCGGCATTGCTCACAAAACTTCATATCTGACTGCACAATTACTCCCAGGTCTTTTTCATTTTCTACCAACCTAAGTGTAGTACCACACAGTTGGTACATTCCTCTGGGGTTACTTCTACCCATATGCAGTACTTTGCCAATGTTAAAACTTCAGTTGCTACTTCTCAGCCCATCTGCCCAAATTTACTAGATCCTGTTGCAGTAGCACACTGCCATTAGGGTAAGCAGCTTACACTAGATTGCACGAAGTTTTCTTTTAGCCAGCAACTACGAGCAGACTGCCTTTGCAGGTAGTTGAGGCTAACAGTTTGAATAAATTCAAAGGTCGACTGCATAGTTACCTATGTAAAACATATAATTTGTTTTTCTTAACTATTTTTGTGGGTTTTTTTCCAGCTAGTACAGCAAAAGTCTGTGCCTTCCTTGTACTATGTGGCTATTACTATCTCACTTCTGCAACTGACTTCCGTGGATTTGACTAATTTAATCTTTGCATCTTATTTTACTGTTATTTTTTCTCACTTTACAAGAAGTTTTCATTAGCCAAAATTTCTTAATAATTTATGCAGCCACAGATATATGATCTTACAAAAAAATTAAAATATTCAATTTTAATTTTTTTTTGTACAGCAAAAACTAGGGCAAGTTCCTAGTTGTGTTATACAGAAAACCACATGATTTCCAAATCTGTGTTGAAAATTAACATCATAATCTTTATTACTAAGGTGTGTAGGGCAAATGTATATATTCAACTGGCACTCTTATTTCCAAACACTACTTGACCACTCATTCATTACAGTGGATACGTTATTCAGAGGGTGGCATACATTTATTAATCAAAGCCACCAATCATCGGCTAGAGACCAGCAACCTTGAAACAGTTATCACAATGGCATTTTGGACATTTAGGCAAAAGCCAGATTAGCTGTTTGGTGATGCCACTGATATTAATAACACAATAGCCAATGCTATCATTGAAGAAGCAAAATGTCCTCAAAACCAGTAATCAAACAGGTAAGTGTTGAAATATAACCTCACATCCCTTAACACTGAACAATCAACCTTGCAACGTTGTTGATGATAAAAACTGCACCTTCACAAAAAAAAAAAAAATTACAAGAAGGCATATTTTTCAACAGATAAATATATTTTGTCTGTTGAAAAATATGTATTTGACAAAATAAATATTTTGTCAAATACAAATATATTTCTCTTTCTCTCTCTCTCTCTCTCTCTCAGGGTAACTCGGGAATTTTTTTTGGCTGGTGCAGCATAAGCCTCAGGCTTCCTTGCACCATATAGCTAATATTAATAATAATATATTTCAAAAGTCAAATATACTGACCAAATAATAACTGCTACGACAAAGAAGAGGAGCCAAAACACACTAATTACAAAACAAACTACAAACTCTCTGGAAGCAGATGCAACAATAACAGCAGTAGGAGTTTGTACCATTAAGTTCTGAGAAACTGAGGATACATGCCAAACCTTTCTATTTAGTTCCTTTGAACTTGGAAACTCCGAATTAGCATTCTTAAACTGAAATTAATATAGAACAAGCACACGTCTGTTCTTAGGTGGCAAATCATTTTGAATTTTAATTTTTTTCATCAGCTTAAAATTTGCAAAACAGTCAAAAACTATAGCCGTCCTGTCAACATCAAAACATTTGATCACTTTATATATATACAGGGTGTCTCAAAAATATTGGTACAAACGTTTAGGGGAGGTAGGTAACATCTAAAGGAATGTGAATCGCATAGGAACCCATGACCGGAAACGACAAGAGAAAGTAGTAGCAGAGGCACAAGAAGCAGAAATGACACAAGACAGTAATTAGTGGCAAACATTTATTTGACATAATATTAACAATGCAGTACGAGATGGATGCATTTCATGATGTTACAACAGATGCTCGAAGGTTCCACCGTGAGACGCGATGCATACGTGACACCGAAGCAGCATGGATTGGTGGACACAGTCGAACACACCTGGAGTTTCTTTGACGGTAGCAGCAGCGCAGACGAGATCCATTTCCGTCTTCACAGGCGATTCATACACGATAGATTTGAGGGCCCCCTACAGAAAGAAATCAAGGCTCGATAAATCAGGTGAGCGTGGGGGCCAGGCAACGGGTCCACCACGGCCAATCCATCGATGCCCAAAACGCTTGTTCAAATGGTCACGAACACACCTTCCATAACGGGCAGGCGCCCCGTCACGTTGAAACCAAATGTTGCGTCTCACATTTGCTGGAACATCGTCAAGTAACCCTGGTAGAACTTGTTCAAGAAAGATCCGATATTTAGCGGAGTTCATGCGGAATGGTAACAGGTATGGGCCGACTAAGCAGTCACCGACCATACCTGCCCACACATTTATTACGAAGCGATGTTGTGCCGAATGGGGGTGCACACTGTGTGGGCCCTCTGCTAATTCATACACTAGGTGCATGTCTGCCAGCTCATAGTTCGTATATCAATGCATGCTCTTCGTGCAGCGACTACTGCTTTGAATGAGTAAACCAGAAATTTTCCCTCTCGCAAACTGATGAACAGCGTCGTGTACCAACTTATGGTGACGTTTCCAGTTATGGGTTCCTATGCGATTCACATTCCTTTAGATCAGGGGTGGGCAACAGCCGGCCCGTGACAATGTTGAATCCGGCCCCCTCGGTAAATGCATAAATATAGAAAATCCATACCTGACTACACTCGCCGCAAACGTTCAGCTTAATTTGGTTCAATCGGGAATCGCGGCCAGTACAACAGTAACCAAGTGATTCTACGCAGCGTCAAAGAGTTATTTCCTAATTATTATTGTAGCATCGATCGAACGAAGGTCCTTTGGGTTTGACTTCTTATTGAAAAAAATAATATTGGTGCGAGATATTTTATGTTTTATGCCTTTTCTAATTATTACAATTTTTAATTTAATATAATTTATAGCCCATAAAATGAGCCAATTAAAAAAAAAAGAAAAATTGATGCCGAATGCCGCATTTTCAATGATAATTGGACATTCAGATTTTTTTTTAAAAATACATTAATAATTTGGTAATTCAAGTAATATAACATTTTTTAGGTTCTGATTGTTTTTATTAAATCGTTCAATCTATTCCGGCCCACATGATGCGAAAATTTCATTCAGCCCGCATCATGATGCGAAAATTTCATTCGGCCCGCATCATGATACGAAAATTTCATTCGGCCCGCTGACGAAAAAAGTTGCCCACCCCTGCTTTAGATGTTACCTACCTCCCCTAAACGTTTGTACCAATATTTTTGAGACACCCTGTATATATATATTGTGGGTTAAATACTTCATACTTGTATGTGCTATTTACATTCATAATAAATGCAAAAAAATGCTAAGGTCTTAAAATAATTTATTTAATGCAAGCTGAGATCCAGTTAGCATTAGCATTAGTAGAGGTATTTGATGCAAGAAAGCAAGTTTATGCAGCATCAGCCAAAAAAAAAAAAAAAAAAAAAAACCACTTCCACTTCACCCCTCTGTTCGTTCGAAATACCTGTCCTGCTGAGCCTTAAACTTATTTAGGCTATCAACTTCCACAACAAGGGATGGAAGTCTGTTCTACCAACCAACCACCCGCTGGCTAAAGGCAAATTTCCACACGTCTATCCTACATCTGTCTTTCCTCAATTTGAATTTATGCCCTCTCAGGTGATTATTCTGAGCAAGAGGAAGAATCCCATCAGCATTGAGCATGCTCAAACCATTCAAGGCTTTATACACCTCGATCAGATCACCTCACTGGTACCTAGTCTCCAGACACTGTAATTTGCAAAACTTAAGCCTTTCTTCGTAAGAGCACCCGTTTGTTCCATTCACTAATCTTGTTGCCCTTCTCTGTACTTGTTCCAGCAGCTCTACATCCTTTTTGAAATGAGACCTGCAGACCTACTACACACAATGTCCTATGGTCTATACATGATATACAAAACAATAAAAAATAAAAATTATTCCGAACATCAACAAAACAAACTAACAGTCTTGTATACATGATAAAACTATTATAACTTGAACAAAGCTTCACTATTCAAGACCTACAAATTTTAACAGCACAAACCAATAATTTAGTGACGCTGGTGGAACCAAGGTGACACGCTTAGTGACACTAATGGAGCCGAAAATACCTATTTAGTAAATATGCCATTTAGCAAAAAATGCCCAAATGAATACAAAAGTCAATAATAATTAAAACCAAATTCCTGTTAAATTCAAAACAATGTACTATATGAGAATCTCAACAAACATGAAATCCTTAAAACATTCTCAATTACACAGCTAGGAAGTACACTCAGAAGCTTGAATGTGCATTGAAGTATCTATCACAGAGCAAATAGCTGGACTTCTTTTAACTGTATAAGAATAATACCATTTATCACTGGTTGGTGATTGATAGGGGACAGATAACTGCAGGAGAAAAATACAGAATGAAAGATGAAATGGGATGATGTCAAACTCACTCTCATATATTCTAATACAGTGAAAAGTTGAAACCAAAGTGGAATAAAAGAAAATAGAAGGAAACTATTTTCTTTCATTACCTTTCACTATATGCTTTCTAAGCTATTAGAGCATTCAAAGTGAAGAAAGCATATCACATAGCCGAAAATTTCTCCTTTTTTCACATGCCAGTTTGTTCTCTCCACTCCAAACAACTTCCTTAAGCAACTTCCCTCTAGTGGCAAATCTTTCCTTATGTACTTAAACTCAATTTTACTTAGTATCTTCCCTCTCTGGTAAAGGATACTCTGAAAACCATGTCCAGACTTTATAGTCATTTGCTGTTGGTGGGGTTCTTAAGGTCTTTATATAACTCGTGTTTTTTTTTTGATATTAGAACTGGTTATGTTAAATATTTTCAAATTAACTATTTTTGAATTTTCTGTTCATTTTGTTTAATCATTTGTAAATTCCCAGCTGAAATATACTGCAATAGGTCTTCAATAAACAGGTATTTTCAGTTTGCCAAGTTATAATAAGTTATAAGTGACTGTTAAAGTTAGCAGGTCTCAAACAGTGAAACTTTGCTTGCATTTCAGTAATAATTTACATTCACTTGATATAAATAACATATTTTTATTTTAAGACTTACTTGTTTTTGGGATGCTAAGACTGCCGAACGCAAAAGAGCAAGTTCACTTTCCTACAATAAAAGAAATTCTTTTAGATATGACTAACCTCATAGATAATAGCTTAAATTTTTAACATCATTCAAATTTTAAAGAATATTACTCAGTGCTAATTGATATCTGTGTAATAAACTATATTCACTCCTAAATATTATCTCCTACTGTTCATGACACTGATGTAAGTATTTAAAGTTCAAATCTAAGTTTGCTATAATACAAAGGTGGTCAAGAGCAGTTAACAACAATAATCAGAACATGCTTCTTCTACAAGATCTAGATAAATTATTTGGATGGGCTGAAATAAGGCAATTGAGGTAAAAATATTGGTAAATTCAAAGTCTTGTATTTAGGTTGCAGTAATCATAGGATAATGGTATCACAGAACAGTACAAACTCAAGGTAGCTGATAATGAAAAAGACATAATTATACAGTTCACATACTCTAAGCATTCTGAACACTATTAGACAAGTTGTAAAGTTGGCTAATGGGATTCTAGCAATATACAGGAGCTTTACCAGTGAAACAAAAAGGTAATTATTCTATTGTATGAAGAAATGAATGGGTCACATTTTGAATGTTAGATACCAGCATGAGAGGTCACGAGAGTGTAGAGACACGTGCACATCGCTCCTAATTATTTGAATAATTCTGCGGTGGATTAAGTCATACCATCATCTTCTTCTTGTGGAGCAATTGTTGAGTTTCTTTTTTGATTTTTTTTAGAGCTGGGTTGTTGATACATCACTGTTCGTTTCTATCACTATTGTCAATCTTAATCGACACCACAGATGCTGCTTTAGAGAGACAGCTATTCTCTGGTCATCGTGGTGTCTTTCCAGCATGCCTTTGATTAGATTTGCCCTTCCTGCAGGTACAGGCCGTGACCTACCTTCTGCTTGTCATTTTAAAGTGGCAATGTTTTTATAAGAATGCTCAAAACAATACTTACTGGGGAAGGGAGTCCCTTCTTGTGTGCTTTCAGGATTCAGACATCCCTGTCAGTGACTGCTGCTTGTTATTTCATTACTTTGCTGGTTTTTGTAACACTGAACATTTCTTCATATTACTCTATGGAGATAGTGAACTTCTTTCTGAATGCCCGTTTCGTAATTTAATGGTCACCACATCATACTGAACACCTCCGGAAACCTTTTTAAGTGTTTCCCACCTTTCCTTGGATGGCTGTTTTCTCAGCTCACACTTGGAGGAAAATGTGATTCTCATTTATCGCTGGATTAGTCTTGGTGAGGTGGATAGACCTGAGAGTGCTGTCTCGTGTGAGGACTTTTGCACCTCCCCTTTTATAGGAAACATGTCCAACCAAGAGAATAAAAGAAGCTCCCCGATCAAGGTCATCTCAAGTGTTATAAGACAGGCCAATAGATCGTCTGCTGATCTGATGAACTGTGCTCAGGGGATAATTTAACCCCCCAACCCCCAAGGAAAAAACTTAACTTATGCAGCCCACATTTCAAAGCACTTCGACAGCTAGTGACAACGAACAGATTCCACTTGACAGAAATCCCTGTGTCTCCTCTGATGTGGACCAGCCTGATGATCCACATGACGAGGGCTTCCCTGGCCCCCACTCTGTTAAGATCCCAAAGACACTTAAGAAGATGGAAAATGATGATTTTCACTTGAACACGCAATTACCTGTTGCTTCCATGGATGGTGAGGATGCCCATGAGGTCCCTGTGGGATTCCTGGCTGATTCCCTCATGGATGCTTCAAAGGAAAAACCTAGGATTAGAAAGCCTCTTAGGCATTAGGAAAGCCATTAAGTCCTCCCAAGAAAAAGCTCATGTCCTATATCTCGGGCTGCATACAGAAATGCCATATTTCCACTGCGGTACAGTGCTATTATGGGTGCCAGAGGCATGCTGGTTAAAGACTTCTTGGTCTCCCATGATCTGGTCATCCACAACTTTCCTAGCCAGCCCTCCACACTCTTCGCCTCAACTGGTCAATTAAACATCAATATCACTGTTGCCTCTTCTACCATTGCCAGATACATCTCTAACTGGAGAGTAAATCCACGAGTGATCACCAGGGTCATTACTTTTGACACACATGACCAGCCAACCGGCACTCTGCTGCCTAACGACTCTGTTAGATTCAAAATCAGATCAGCCAACTGGGAAGTCTTCAATTTCACTCTTAAATCTCTCCTCCTGCAGAGCTGGAGAGGCTGTCTGCTTCCTCCAAGGCTGAGCTTATTACCAACATCATCTCAGCAGCCTGCAATGCCTCCATGGCAAAACAGAAAAAGCTTCCCAAGATGTACTCTCTGGTGGTCCCCAAAACTTTCCATGCTCAGGTTAAAGGCTGCCAGACAAAGACTTCAGAGGGCTTGTAGAAGAGGCTCCCCCCCCACAAGCAGGCTGAGCAATATCTGGACCAACTTAAAGCACTAAGAAGTCAATATGCAAATGCCCTATATCATCAGAAACTATCCTTGTGGCGCAACCTCGTCCAGACAGAGGGCAACAAAGATCCCTGGGACCTCGTACATAACATCATCAAGCACAAACTCAGCGCCCAGATATAACCGACACCGTGACACTATGTGCAAGATCTCTGATGAATTGGTCATTGAGGACTATCTCTACCCTAACAATGATGCTCAGTCTCAGATAATTGAAGACAACAATCTCCACACATACTACTGGACAGGAAGAAGACTTCACCAATATGGAGGTTGCTGAAGCCATCAGCAAAATCAAGCTAGCTAAGGTTCCAGGCCTTGACCTGATTAAGGGTGAGGTGGTACAGCAGTTCTGGTCAAATACCGCAAAGTGTCTTATGGATCTGTTTAATTCTTGCCTTCACAAGGGCTGCTTCCCAGAAACCTGGAAGCACATAAACCTCTGATTCACCCCCAAAGTGGCCACCTCCCCAAACCAAACTGCTGCTTACCATCCTATAGCACTTCTTCCAATTCTGGGAAAGGTTCAGGAACAACTTCTTTCCAGACTTTCAACCAGGTACCAG
This sequence comes from Mastigoproctus giganteus, assembly GCF_048544385.1. Taxonomy (NCBI): domain Eukaryota; kingdom Metazoa; phylum Arthropoda; class Arachnida; order Uropygi; family Thelyphonidae; genus Mastigoproctus; species Mastigoproctus giganteus. The sequence goes on along the minus strand of NC_143581.1, from coordinate 225,508,349 downwards.
GATAAAGGGCTCTCTTCTACAAACTAATTTAGCTTCAGACCTGGGTGCTCTACAACAGATGCTCTACTACAGCTTAAGCTAAGATAAGGGAAGAATCTAAATTCAAATATGTTCTGGCAATCTTCATTGATTTCAAGGAAGCATTCGACTTGGTCTGGTGGCCTAGCATCATTAGATGGGTAAGACAAACTGATTGCCCACTAGAAATCTACAACAGCCTCATCAATTACTTCGCTGACAGGAAAAACACTATCAAGATCTTCCATAGCATAACCAGATCCATGTCTAGAGGCTGCCCTCAAGGTTCCATCTTAGACCCAGCCATATGAAAAGATGTATGGTGCCGTATAGATCCAGCTGTATGAAAAGGTGTATGGTGCTCGATGAATGGTTCTGCAACTCCTTCCAGCTTACCTCCATGTTTGCATATGCAGATGATCTTGTCATCCTCATCGAGGGTTCCAAATGGGGCATTATCGAGTTGTGGTACCACACAGTTGATAAGTTACTCTGGGATTACTGCTACCCATATGCAGTACCTTGCATTTGTCAATGTTAAACTTGAAAAATTAACTGCCATTCCTCAGCAAATTGACACAATTTTCCTAGGTCTCGTTGCAGTAGCTCACCCTGATTACTATCATTAACCAACCTGCCAACCTTTGTATCATCTGCAAACTTTGACATTATGCCTGATATATCAATATCATTAATATCAATTATTACCTTTTTTTATTTATTAATATCATCAATACCTTCATCAATATCATTAATAAATATTGAAAAAAACAATGGCCCAGCACTGAACCCTGGGGACTCAACTGATAACATTAGTCCACAAAGAATAGTGCCCATTGATAACCACTCTGTCATCTTCCACTTAATCATCCCTTTATCCATAGCAGTAACTTGACCTTAATGCCACACTGCTCCAGTTTATACAGCAGTATTTTATGTAAACAATATCAAAAGTCTTCTGAAATCCAAATATATGATATCAAAATTAATTTTTGTACCCAGTTCCTTGGTCATCATAGTATCCAATCAGATTGGTTAGACAAGACAGCCCCTTAACAAATCCATGCTGTGACTGCAGCACATTTAGATTCTTGTCTAGATGGTCCTGCATTACTTCTTTAACCAGTAACTCCATTATTTTCCCTAGAACAGATGTTAAGCTAACAGGTCTATAATTACTCGTGTCACCTTTTGATCCTTCTTTGTGAACTGGGGATACATTAGCACATCTCCAGTCCATATGGCCATCCCCTGAATCCAAGCTCACAATTATGGTTAGAAGCTTGCATATCTCCTTTGCTGCCTCTTTTAATATGATTGGATAGATCCCATCCATCCCAGGTGCCTTTTTATGTCCATCCTCAACAATTTCTTCTCCACTTTCCTTTCAGTTATCACAAAGTCATCTAGCTCCTCGTTAGAGTTTGATAAATTTCTGGAATCCCCTTCTCTATAGAATTCTTTGTGTGTGAATGTAGATGCAAAATATCTATTCAATTTTACCAGAACCTGAGCAGGGAAATCAACAGTTTACCCATAGACATCAAGTGGCATAATGTGATTCAACCCCTTAATATAATATAGAAGTCTTTACTTAATAATATAGAAGTCTTTACTGTTTTTCTCTGCCAGAGACTTCTCTTAATCTGCCTCAGCTTGCCTAACCTCCTTTGTGACTTAATTACAGACTAATTTATATCTATCATAGGCTTCTGAATCACCTGATAATTTATATGTATCCCACGTACTTTTCTTCTGTGCCACATGTCTCAAAAGTTAATCAGACATCCATTTAACAGGTAACCTTGAACAGTATTTCTTAGTTGGTATGAAAAGCCTAGTAGCTTCCAAGATTAATTCCTTGAATGCTTCCCATTTAGAATTTGCTGTTGGTGGCATCATCAGTTAGTCCCACTACACAGAATTTAAAAACTGTCTGAGACCACTGTAATCGCCTTTATGAAAGGCAAAAGCCTTTCCTTATACCTTTGACAGTAGTTGTCTTTAATTAAATTCCATATTAGTACTCTTTGATTGCTGCTACCCAGTGGGTCCTTTAAACTGCAGATTCTTAATGCATATAGAATCGCTGCTGATAAGCAGATCAAGAGCTTCCTCTTGTTGCCTCTCTAACATGCTGCTGTATAAAAGTCATCCAAGAAATCTACAAAAGTCTTGCTGTGAGTGAATGATAAAGCCACAAATTCTAGTCACCATCTGGAAAGTTAAAATCTCCCATTATATTACATTCTGATTTACTGGTCCACTCTATTTCTCAGTATAGCTGTTTGGTATACTCATCATAGTCATTAGCCTTTAACACAGGTTACCCCTACACTCCTGCTCCCAATTTTGTTTTCTCAGTATATCACACCAAATTGACTCAACATTTGCACTGGTCACTTATGTTGACTGGATGCACCGTCTTAGATTCAATATGCTTCTTAACTATGGGCATAACCCCTTTACCCTTCCTGTCCTGTCTGTTTTTCTACACACTGCATTCCCCATATTCAAATCCAGCATCACTTATATCTGAGTGACATCATGTTTCTGCTATCCCTACAATGTCTGCATTTGATGACTTAATCAGTACTTCAAGTTCTGTTGGTATTTGTTTTTGACAAGAACAAATACCATCAGAAAAAATGTTGCATCAGTAAGCATACAGTGCCATTTCAAAAGCTTTCAAGTCTTTCATAATGAATGCAGTTAAAGTGAAAATAAAAATAATATATACACACAAGTAAAAAACAAACTAAATGAAAACAAATTTAATGAAATTCTTATGAAGTATAATTCAATTGGGCACTGATAAACATTGTTAGTATTGATACATAATGTTGCTAATCAGCCTGAAAGAAAAATGTATCTACTTTTAAGCTTGCTGATTGGCTGAATAACGTAGTTTGGAAAATGGCTGTCAGGTCCTTCAGATTGTTAAACTTTACAATGAGACCTGGTAGCTGTCTGCTTGCAAGTCTCAGAATCCTCCATTTAGACCGAGCTCGCTAATTTTGTCATTACTTGGTCTTCACATCACTAGCTTGGTGAGGGTACTGAGTAGTGCAGTAAATTCTTACTGAAGTGAAACAATTTTGGCAAAAGAGAAAATTGTTAATTTCAAGTAGGTCTCCGTGAAACCACATTTTCCAGCAGTATACATAGTTTCACAAGACCTACTCGAAACAGGTACATGGACTCAGTATTTGCTGAATAAATTTTCTTGAAATGTATTTCTGCTGTACCAGTCCAAAGAGTAAAGACAGATATTATGAGAGAATGCTAGCTACAAGGTCAAGGTAGGTTCAAAATGTTGCAGAAGAATCTGTTCAAACTATCTGAATATCAAAATAAGAAAAACAATTTTTTAACCTAGATGTCTAAAATTTTTTTACAGTAAGTGCTGGTTTAGTGAAGCATGAACAAATCTCCAGGTCTGGAGGCCTCATTTTAGGAAGGATGTAGAGCTGCTGGAACAAGTAAAGAGAAGGGCAACAAGATTAGTGAATGGAACAAAGGGTTGCTCTTAGGAAGAAAGGCTGGCTTAAGTTATGCAAATTACGGTGTCTGGAGACTAGGCACCTGCGAGGTGATCTGACTGAGGTGTATTATTAGGCATTGAATGGGGTGAGCAAGCTGAATGCTGATAAGATTCTTCCTCTAGCACAAATTAATTGCCTGCAGGGACATAAATTCAAATTGAGGAAAGACAGTTGTAGAATAGATGTGCAGAAATTTGCCTTTAGCCAGCGGGTGGCTGATTTCTGGAACAAACGTTCGTTCATCTGTCGCTGTAGAAGTGGACAGCTTAAATAAATTCAAGGCAGAACTAGACAAACATTTGGAGCTAATGAATAGGTGAAATGGAAAGGGGTTTTTTTTAGGCTGATGCTGTATAAGCTTACTTTCTTGCATCATATGCCTCTACAATGCTAAATGTTTATTTGCATATATTGCTACAGTGAGTAATTCTGTATCACTGAATTTCAGAAGATCCATTTTTGTTGAAAACAAATAAGTGTCTTTGAGACTACCGCAGAAATACCGTTGAAGAATACAGGAAAAAAATGGTGGGATGTTTAAGTAGTACAAGCACTTCAAAGATGGATGCAAAATCACTAAAGATGATGATGCAACTTGTGGAAAACCTGGCACATCAACAAATCACAAACTGTTGATGTGCCATGTTTATTAATATTAGTAATTACCACACTAATATTAATACTGACCATACAAGGCAAGAAAGACAGAGGATTTTGCTGAAACAACCAAAAGCCTCATGTGTGTTTCCCTCTTCCCACTGGTAAATGCAGAAGCTTTTGAATTCACTCAAACTATCAGCTATCCCACCTACTCATGAAGTCAAATTGTTGCAATGAGGAAAACATCTTAAAATAGAGTCTATATCTCTTCCCCCATTGAATTTATGTCCCCACCGTGGTTCTAGCATCATTTAATATTGTGAAGTTTCTCCTTCATTCATTTTATTGTCCTCTTCTCAAAGCCTTATATGCCTCAATTAGATACCCACTAAGTACCTAATTACCCATCTCTGTAGCCAGCATATTCAAAGTTTCTTGTGAGTGCATTTTCCTGATCTCACTAGTCCTTGCCTATCTCTTGATGTCTTTTTTTTTTTTTTTTTTGGTGTGGCCTCCATGCCGGGCCATGGTATTCCAAATAAATAAATAAATTTTCTGTTTATACTCCAGGATGAACAAACGGTCAGAGGAGTTCGCATGATAGATTGAATACAAGAAACAGCACCGTATTCAGTAGTCACGGGCTTGAATCCCGGTCACTCAAGGCACGTGTACTTAGGCACCTGCGCGCCTGACCACTAGGCTACGGCGGCACATTTGCCTCATATAGTGAAATTATAACCTGCCAATCTCTACAAACAATCATTCAGTAAATCACTATGGTTCCTTGTTGCTCTGTCTGTACTGCACAAATTTCACATACTGCAGAGGGATTTTCGCAAGGTGAAAATCCATCTACCTTAAAAATCCCTTTCTTCTTCTACCATTTTTAATTACAGTCGGTCCTCGTATAACACGTGTTTGCATTACACGAATTCGATCATACACGCTTTATAAATAGGGGAACGTTATCTTATATAACACGAACCGAATTCGCTTATACACGATTCGCCTTTGTGTTTACAAGAAATGGCAGTCGAATGCGGAATCACCCCAACTGAACGCAACACGATAGGAACGAAGAAGATTCTGAAAATGTATTTATGTGTTTTATATCAGTGAAGGGGAAACACATTTCACCATAATAACGTAAAAACCAACACAATTCCAGCTATCTATATAATCGCAAATGCAATTAGATGGAGTTTACTACCAGTTTATAACAGATTCCACTAGCAGAAACGCAACTGGAAATTGTTTTTATTGTTTTATGGTAGTAACCCCCAGAAATGTGCTTTAGTAAAATGTGAAGTGTTAATAGTGTATCTCGGCCTTTACGGTGTTGTTTATTCAGTTGCTACACGCACGCAGCTTTGTTTCTGTGTATCAAGCGTGCCACCTCGTTTGTAACTGTGCTTTATTCCCTAAAAATTAGTAAAATACTTAAAAGGTGTGAAAAGGAAGCGTCCTGGCTAAGACACTGCAGATTCAGAGAGAAAAAAAAAAGAAGCAATATCGATAAACAGAGGCGGACTGGGTCAAAAATTCTTACTCGGGAAAATTTGTAGTGGCCTCATACTACGGTTTATGGCCAAAATCACACTGGCCTCCGGCCCACCGTGGTTTCCTCCGTAAGGCTGATGGCCAGTCCGCTTCTGTCGATAGAGAAAAAATATGAAATTGTGAAACGCTTTGAGCGAAATGAAAGACCATGTGATATTGCACTTGCTACAGACCTAAATGAGGCAACGCGGAGAATTACAAAGAATGCAGAGAAAATAAAAACAACTTTCATAGCGGGAACAACTCAAAGTGTAATTAAAATCCATTAGATTAAGACACAAAGAATTGGAAGAGATGGAACGGCTGTCATCTCTTTGGATAGAAAATCAAACAAAAAGCAAGTCTGCTTACGATAGAAGCAAAAGCATTAGCAATATTTTATTACGACTTACGTATTATAATTTATACTTACGTATTATAAAATACATAAGTATTTTATTATGACTATTTTTTTTAATATAATAAATTTTTTACGAATAAAATACATATTTTATCCGTAAAAAATACTTTTTTAGTATTAAAAAATACTAAAAATACTTTATTATAGTATAATATTATTTTTATTACGTATTTTAATCGTTATAAAATACTTACGTATTTTATAACGATTAAAATTACCCGATTATTTATTGTGTTTGGTAATGTTTTGGTTCCAAATGTGTGTTCAATCTTGGGTGGTCGGCACCTAACCCTACTTTTCCCATAGGGCCTGTTGATTATATTGCACGAGGGTTTCTAGGAACGCAACTATCGTGCTATACGAGGACAGACAGTACTTTTATCTTTCTTCCTCTACCATTTTTAACCCTTTCAGGTACATGAGTTATTTTGAGGTTGCTATTTCTCAAGTGGAACCCTTGCATTGTACTGCATTAAAACATAACCTGCCGCTTATCTATCCATCCCTGATGCTCATTTAAGTCATCCTGAAGGAGTGCTGCTTGATGCTAGTCATTAACCACTCTTCCAATCATCATGTGCAAACTGACATCACGTTTCATATCCCTTGATCAAAGTCATTTAAGAAAATCAGGAACAGCTCAAGCACAAATCTGAGAAACCTACTTCTAACCCTATCAGATTCTGAAGTAAACATTAATTACAACCCTCTCCCCCCTTTCATGTTGGATCCTGTAATGAATATGTTGAAGCTTATACAGCAATCTCTCATGCAGGATCAAATCAAATGTTTCTCAAGTCCAAATAAACCATGTCAGTTATTTTCTGCCTACAATGCATAAGCATTAGTAGAGGCATTTGATGCAAGAAAGCAAGCTTATGCAGCATCAGCCAAAAAAAAATAATAATAATAAATAAATAAATAAAAAATAACCACTTCCACTTCACCCCTCTGTTCGTTCGAAATACCTGTCCAGCTGAGCCTTAAACTTATTTAGGCTATCAACTTCCACGACAAGGGATGGAAGTCTATTCCAGCAACCAACCACCCGCTGGCTAAAGGCAAATTTCCTCACGTCTATCCTACATCTGTCTTTCCTCAATTTGAATTTATGCCCTCTCAGGTGATTATTCTGAGCAAGAGGAAGAATCCCATCAGCACTGAGCATGCTCAAACCATTCAAGGCTTTATACACCTCTATCAGATCACCTCGCTGGTGCCTAGTCTTCAGACACTGTAATTTGCAAAACTTAAGCCTTTCTTCGTAAGAGCACCTCTTTGTTCCATTCACTAATCTTGTTGCCCTTCTCTGTACTCGTTCCAGCATCTCTACATCTTTCTTGAAATGAGGCCTCCAGACCTGTATACAGTACTCTAGGTGCGGTCTGACCATTGCCTTATACAAGGGAATAATCACCTCCTTATCCCTGCTAGAAAAATTCCTATATATCATTGACAATGCACCATGAGCTACTCTTGCAGCCCGTCTGCACTGCTCAGAAAACTTCATATCTGCCTTCACAACCACCCCCAGGTCCCTTTCATTCTCTACCACTGTCAGTGTAGTACCACAGAGTTGATACGTTGCTCTGGGGTTGCTGTTTCCCATATGTAGTACTTTACATTTGTCAATGTTAAACTTCATTTGCCACCTCTCAGCCCATCTGCTCAACCTTTCCAGATCCTGTTGCAGTAGCATAGTGTCAGTAGTGTCCTTGACAACCCTGACAACCTTCGTATCGTCTGCAAACTTGGACATTAAGCTGCATATACCATCATCAATATCATTTATAAATACAGAAAACAATAATGGACCCAATACTGAACCCTGAGGGACTCCACTAATAACATTAGTCCACGATGAGCAGTGTCCATTGATTACCACTCTCTGTCGTCTCCCCCTCAGTTATAGCTCTCTGAGCTATAACTGAAGTCTTGTCTAGATGATCCTGCAGTGCTTCTTTAACCAGTGCCTCCATTAATTTTCCAGGAACAGAAGTTAAACTAACAGGTCTATAATTACTTGTGTCGCCCTTTGATCCTCCTTTGTGAATTGGGGTCACATTTGCACATCTCCAGTCCATGGGTACTTCCCCTGAGTCCAAGGAAGCTCTCATAATTATGGCTAAGGGTTTGCTTACTTCCTTTGCTGCCTCCTTTAATATAACTGGATAGATCCCATCCACCCCAGGTGCCTTTCTTGTATTTATCTTCAACAATTTCTCCTCCACTTTAATCTCAGTTATTGCAAGATTCTCTAGCTCACTGCCAGAGTTGAATACACCTCTGGCATTCCCCTCGCTGAATAACTCCTCATGTGTGAATGTCGATGCAAAATATTCATTCAGTTTGTTAGCTACCTGAGCAGGATCATCAACAGTTGACCCATCGATATCAAGTGGACCAATCTGATTCATCCCCTTCCTTCTAGAGGTTACATAAGTAAAGAACACTTTGCTGTTTTTCTTTGCATTCCTTGCCAAAGATTTCTCGTAATCTGCCTTCGCCTGCCTAACCTCCTTTGTAACTTGGTTACAGATCAACTTGTATCTATCATAGGCTTCTGTGTCACATGTTAATTTGTATGTATCCCATGCATTTTTCTTCTCTGCCATATGTCTCATTAGTTCATCTGACATCCACTTAGGCCTAAACCTTGAACAATATTTCTTAGTTGGTATGTAAAGCCTAGTAGCTTTCAAGATAAGTTCTTTGAATGCTTCCCATTTTGAAGTGACACTCATGATAGTTTATTTTGATCAGTTAAGATTTTTCCCTTACAAAACCATGCACTTTACAGAAAGCCATTCCTATTTAGATGACTCCACATTGCATTCTTAGTATTAGTAGTAGAAAAATGATGTAAGGGAGCAAGTATAAGATCAGCCAAAAAAGGAAAAAAAAAAAAAAAAAAAGAAAAAAAAAGTTAATTTGTTTATTACTCTAATAATTGGAGCACTCCAAATTTATTCCAACTAATCACTTCAACACTTATTCCAATTAATCACTTCAACACAATCAATTACACTTTGGCAAAATGTAAATTTAAACAAATCTATTCTGCAACCATAATAATAGATGTGCAGAGTTATGGCAAACTTTTTACTGCAATCAAAGACCTTTCAAGTTTTTCTGCAATTATATAATCAATGGGAAAAAAATGTGTAAATAGCCGAGGTCCTCTGAGTAATTATTTTGAAAAATTTTAACTAATGTCTGATAATTTGTTAATTTAGCATTAGTATTGCAAACATGTGGAAAGGAAGAGTAGCTGAGCAGTTAGGCATGCGGGTGTATAAGTACACGTGCCTCGAGTGACCAGGGTTCAAGCCCGTGACTGCTGAATACTTCTCTGACCGTGTGGTCGTTCCGGAGTATAAACAGAAAATTTATTTATTTATACATAATCTGCCAAAAAAAAAAAAAAAAAAGTTATATCTTTATTCCAATAATTTTTTCATACTTTCCTTAAATTTAATCAAACTACCCATCTATACAACACTAGGAAGCTTATTTAAACAACTGATTACTTTTTGATTCAATGTAAATTTCCACACATGTATTGTGCAATTATATTTATCCAATTTAACATTTACTAATAATTAACAGAAACATTACTTGGTAATCATCTAAGCGTACATTGTTTAGTACACAGCAGTCCAATTTTAATAATTTAATTTTTAAGTACAGTAAACCCTTGATTTTACGGACCCCGATTTAACGGATTCAGATTTAATGGACTGGAAAAATAATAATACAGTAACGTACATATTAATCTCGACCATATTATTTTTTTTTTAGGTTATACAAAACTTCAGTGTTATTATTAATTAAAAATTTATAATAATTACTTATTTCCATTATTGTTTTGATAATTACCCACTTTTATTTTTTTATTATCAAATTGAGGAAATTGTTTTTCATTCTTTCTGAAAATGTGTTCAAATAGCTGTTTTCCCAGATTACAGATAAGAGCAGGCGGTGACTTGCGAGCTGAACATGACTGGGGACACTAAATTGCAGATCTACCTACTCACTTTGTTTCAGTCTAAGTCTGCCTCAAGCTATCGTACGGTGAGGTTGTATACAGTGTTTCTGTGATTTCTGAATTGTGACTTTATTTATTAAATAATTTTGCAATCCTTACAATTTAAAATGGCATCAAGTGATAGAGGAGTTAAAAGAAAACATGTGGACTTAAATATGGCACAGAAATTAGAGCTAATTCAGAAATTAGAATAAGGCGTTTCAGTAGTACATGTTTGTGAAATTTATGCCGTAAAAAAACAAACTGTTTCTGATATCCGTAAATTAAAGGCCAAATTGCAACATAATTTTATATTGTACAGTACTATATATTGTATTAAAGCTTTTTTTTTACATTAAGAACAATAAAAAATGCCCCTAGGTTACATTCGATTTAACAGACTTTCTGAATTAACGGACATCCCTTCTCCCAAGTATGAGAAATAGCTATAGATCCAAGTATGAGAAATAGCTATAGATTCTATGAACTAGTATATAACTTGCATCCTATACGACACCTATGCTAACAATGAGGCATCTGATGGATTCCACTTTTTTAAAATTATTTTTTAAATTTGTAAATGAAATCAAATCCTCCCTTGTACTTTTGCACACCAACATACAATACGAAGCAGACAATAAGAAGGTTGGTACGGTTGTTAATAATAGCAAGGATGATACATTACTACAAGATCTAGAAAAGTTGAGCAGATGGGCTGAGAGGTAGCAACTGAAGTTTAACATTGACAAATGCAAAGAACTGCATATGGATAGCAGTAACCCCAGACTAACATACCAACTGTGCAGTACTACACTCAGGGTAGTGGAGAATGAAAAAGATCTGAGGATAATTGTGCAGTCAGATATGAAGTTTACTGACAGTGCAGACAGGCTTCAAGAGTAGCTCGTGGGATCGTGTCAATGATATATAGGAATTTTCCTAGAAGGATAAGGAGGTGATTATTCCCTTGTATAAGCACTGGTCAGGCCACAACTTGAATACTGCATACAGGTCTGGAGGCCTCATCTTAGGAAAGATGTTGAGCTATTAGAACAAGTACAGAGAAGGGAAACGAGATTAGTGAGTGGAACAAAGGGTTGCTGTTACCAAGACAGGCTTAAGTTCTGCAAATTGCAGCATCTGGAGACTAGGCACCTGCGAGGTGATCTGATTGAGGCGTGAGGCTTTGAGTGGTTTGAACAAATTCAATGCTGATGGGATTCTTCCTCTTGCTCAGATTAAGAACCTGAGGGGCATAAATTCAAATTGAGGAAAGACAGTTGTAGAATAGATGTGTGAAAATTTTCCTTTAGCCAGCAGGTGGTTGATTGCTGGAACAAGCTTCTATCTGTCTTTGTGAAAGTTGACAATTTAAATTAATTCAAGCCTGAACTAGACAAACTTTTGGAGTGAATGGATGGGTGAAATGGAATAGGTTTTTTTTTTTTTTTGATAATGTTGTATAAGCTTGCTTTCTTGCATCATATGCTCTACTAATGATAATGTTAACATTCTCTTACTGATTATACAGTATTTTCTGTTTTCGTTTATGAGAAATAAATTTTTTTGTTTGGCATTTAGCTGATACAAGTTCAGCAAAAGCATCTATAGTTCTTATAAACAACTTCCATTCACACAGAGCATCTGTAAAATGTCAGTGAGAGCTGTCTAATCTTGCCATATGGCTTAATTTCACCAGCTAAATATAAACAGCTAACATATTTTTATGAGTACTGGAGAAATTATGCATGGCATTACTTTCAGATATAGCAAACATAAGACATTTCTAAGCAGAACCAACTTAATCCTTTCTTTTTGAATTCAGGGTATAAAATTTCAAATTTGAAAAAAAAAAAAAAAAACACATTTCAGATAATTATGTTTTCAAATTTTTTCTGTTCTTTTTTTTTTATATTGCAACAGCTTTCCACAGAAAATTTAGCAGCATTCTGTAAGCTTTGGTTGTATTTTAGGAGTCTGTGTATTGTCATTGAAACACCACAAATATTACTGGTAGTTAGCATAATAATTTTAGTGGTAGATCTGCTGACTAAAGGCAAATTTCCACACATCTATTCTACAACTGTCTTTCCTCAACTTGAATTTATGCCCCCTCAGGTTCTTAAACTGAGCAAGAAGAAGAATCCCATCAGCATTCAGCTTGTCAACCCATACAAGGCCTTATACACCTTAATCAGATCACTTCGCAGGTGCCTAGCCTATGGACACTGTAATTTGCAAAACTTAAGCCTTTCTTTGTAAGAGCAACCCATTGTTCATTCACTAATCTTGTTGCCCATCTCTTTACTCATTCCAGCAGCTCTACATCCTTCCTAAAATGAGGCCCCCAGACCTGTACACAATACTCTAGGTGTGGCCTGACTATTGCCTTGTATAACGGATAATCACCTCCCTGTCCCTGTTAGCAAAATTCCTATATATCATTGACAAGACTCAATGAGCAGCCCTGGCGACCCGTCTGCAGCGCTCAGTGAACTTCATATTTGACTGCACAATTACTCCCAGGTCTTTCTCACTTTCCTCAGTTTAGTACTACACAGTTGGTACGTTTCTCTTCAGTTATTGCTACCTATATGCAGTACTTTGCATTTGTCAATGTTAAACTTCAGTTGCCACTTCTCAGCCCATTTGCCCAACTTATCTAGATCCAGTTGGAGTAGCATACTGTCTTTACTGTTGTTAACAACCCTGCCGATCTTTGTATCATCTGCAAACTTGGACATTAAACATGATATACCTTCATCAATATCATTGATAAATATACAAAACAATGGACCCAATACCGAACTCTGGGGAACTCCCCCTAATAACATTTGTCCACGAAGAGCACTGTCCACTGATTACCACTCTCTGTCGTCTCCCACTCAACCATTCCTTTATCCATTGTAGCAACCTACCCTTAATGCCATAACACGATACTGTTGCACCCTTAATGTGCAACAGTATCAAAAGCTTTCCTGAAATCCAAGTATATGATATCAAAATTATTTTTGGCATTCAGTTCCTTTGTGAACACATCATAGTATCCAATCAAATTGGTCAGACAAGACCTCCCTTTACCAAACCTCATGCTGTCTTAACTATTACTGCAGTCTTGTCTAGATGATCCTGCAATGCTTCTTTAACCAGTGATTCCATTATATTCCCCAGAAGACACAAGTTAAACTAACAGATCTATAGTTACTTGTCACCTTTTGAACCCCCTTTGTGAATTGGTGATACCCCAAGTGCCTTCCTTATGTTTAACTTCAACAATTTCTCCTCCACTTTGATCTGAGTTATTACAAAATCACTTAGCTCCCTGTTAGAGTTTGATCTTCTATTTTAAGTGCATCTTAAAATCCTGGTCTTCTATTTTAAGTGCATGAGGCACTTAAAATAGAAGACCAGGCCCAGCACCAAGTGAATATGGGCGGCCATTAGGGTCTATTCGCCAACGGGGAGCGGCTGTGCAGGTGACAGCTTCTCCCTGATGGCGAAGAGACCTTCCATACAGGTCTATTTTGCAGAGGTTCTGCACAAAGTCAACTTTATTAGGTGGAGATAGACGGAAGTCTAGGTGTCACCTTAGACATAATAATAATGTTAGAGTTTGATAAACCTCTGGCATTTCCCTCACCGAATAACTCCACATGCATGAATGCAGATGCTAAATACTCATTCACTTTATCAGCTACCTGAGCATGATCACTAATAGTCAACCCATCTATGTTAAGTAGTCCAATCTGATTCATCCCTTTCCTTCTAGATTTACATAAGTAAAGAACTCTTTGCTGTTTTTCTTTGCGTCCTTTGCCAAAGATTTCTCATATTCTGTCTTCGCCTGCCTAACCTTCTTTGTGACTTGATTACAGACTAGCTTATATCTGCCATAGACTTCTGTGTCACCTGATACTTTATATGCATCCGATACATTTTTTTTCTCTGCCATGAGACTCATTTAATTCATCTGACATCCATTTAGGCCTAAACAGTATTTCTTAGTTGGAATGAAAAGCCTTGTAGCCTCCAAAATTAAGTCCCTGGAGGCTTCCCATTCAGAATTCAATGTTGGTAACATCATAAGTTGATCCTACTGTACAGAATTTAAAAACTGTCTGAGATCCCTGTAGTCACCTTTACAAAAGCCCTTCCCCCTTTATGGTAGTTACATCTTTAAGTAATTCCCACATCAGTACATTGTGATCACACTCACCCAGTGGTTCCTTTATCTGTAAATTCTTAACGCATGAATAGATCAAGAGTATTACACCCTCTGGTTGCCTCTCGAATATGCTGCTGTAGAAAACAGTCATCCAATAAATCCATGCTAGTGTGCAAGTGACCAACCTAAAAGTTCCAGTCAACATCTGGAAAATTAAAATCCCCCATTATAAGACATTCTGATTTACTGGCCCACTATTTGTCTGCACAATTGCTCAATTATTTGTCTGCACAACTGCACAATTATACTCATCAGATTCATTAGGCCTATAACACACCTACTCTCATTTTTCCTTTCCCAGTGCTTATGTTTTGATATTATATACTTGCCTAGCTTTGATATTATATACTTGGATCTTAGAAAGGCTTTTGATACTGTTGCACATGGAAGACTGCTACACAAATTGGAGCAGTGTGACATTGGAGGCAAATTGCTGCTATGGATAAAGGGGTGGTTGAGGGGGAGAAGACAGAGAGTGGTAATCAATGGACACTGCTCATCGTGGACTAATGTTATTAGTGGAGTCCCTCAGGGCTCAGTGTTGGGTCCATTATTGTTTTCTTTATTATATACAGAAAGCACATTGCTGTATACAACTCCCTTCACGGCTACAAGCCAGGGGTTCTGTATTTATAAATGATATTGATGATGGTATATCAAGCTTAATGTCCAAGTTTGCAGACGATACAAAGTTGGCAGGGTTGTCAAGGACACTACTGACACTATGCTGCTGCAACAGGATCTGGAAAGGTTGAGCAGATGGGCTGAGAGGTGGCAAATGAAGTTTAACATTGACAAATGTAAAGTACTACACATGGGAAACAGCAACCCCAGAGCAACGTATCAACTCTGTGGTACTACACTGACAGTGGTAGAGAATGAAAGGGACTTGGGAGTGGTTGTGCAGGCAGATATGAAGTTCTCTGAGCAGTGCAGACAGGTGGCAAGAGTAGCTCATGGAGTATTGTCAATGATATACAGGAATTTTTCCAGCAGGGATAAGGAGGTGATTATTCCCTTGTATAAGGCAATGGTCAGGCCACACCTAGAGTACTGTATACAGGTCTGGAGGCCTCATTTCAAGAAGGATGTAGAGCTGCTGGAACGAGTACAGAGAAGGGCAACAAGATTAGTGAATGGAACAAAGGGGTGCTCTTACGAAGAAAGGCTTAAGTTTTGCAAATTACAGTGTCTGGAGACTAGGCACCAGCGAGGTGATCTGATAGAGGTGTATAAAGCCTTGAATGGTTTGAGCATGCTCAATGCTGATGGGATTCTTCCTCTAGCTCATAATAATCACCTGAGAGGGCATAAATTCAAATTGAGGAAAGACAGATGTAGGATAGACGTGCGGAAATTTGCCTTTAGCCAGCGGGTGGTTGGTTGGTGGAACAGACTTCCATCCCTTGTCGTGGAGGTTGATAGCCTAAATAAGTTTAAGGCTCAGCTGGACAGGTATTTTGAACGAACAGAGGGGTGAAGTGGAAGTGGGTTTTTTTTTTTTTTTTTTGGCTGATGCTGCATAAGCTTGCTTTCTTGCATCAAATGCCTCTACTAATGCTAATGTCCAAACAACCTCAACACTGCATTGGCCACCAACATCAATTGGACGCACTTCCTTAGATTTTATGTGTTTCTTAACTAACAGCA
Organism: Mastigoproctus giganteus; assembly: GCF_048544385.1. Lineage (NCBI taxonomy): Eukaryota > Metazoa > Arthropoda > Arachnida > Uropygi > Thelyphonidae > Mastigoproctus > Mastigoproctus giganteus. The sequence continues at coordinate 225,492,321 of NC_143581.1, read as the reverse complement.
CAACCCTTCCTGTCTATCCTTTCTGTACACATTGTACTCTCCAAATTCCAATTCTGCACGGCTTATGTCGGTGTGACACCATGTCTCTGATATCTCAACAATATCTGCCTTTGATGTCTGACTAACACTTCAAGCTCATCACATTTATTAACTACACTTCTTGCATTGGTGTACATGCAACTATTTGCATACATGCACCTGTTTCTACTCTTAGTTACCCTAACACAGCCGATGTATTTACTTGTTCCACTACAACTCCCAACATTCCTGGAAATCTCCAATGCCTTGCTTTCCAGGCTGCTGCTCATTCTAATAGAAGCAGTGCAAGAATCACTTTTGCCTTTGCCTGTGGCCACTGTTAACCTTTTAGTCTGTGTATCCCCCCAAACTAGCAGTTTTCCGACTGACCTAACACTGTCTCAATAGCATCAGCAAATATTCTTGCATCTTTTCTATTTAAGTGTATCCCATCCCTGTAGTAGCAGTCTCTCCTGTTAACAAGCACAGACCAAGCTGAAAAAAATTCTACCCCTTGAACCTTGCACAATCTCTCCAGGGCCGAATTGATCGACAAGGCTCTCATCATATACTCCCTCCTATCATGTCTGGGCAGAATTGCAGACACTTTCACATTCAACCCTTACTTGCGACTCTTTTTCAACATTGACCTGTACTTGTTAAGTAAATCTACAGATCTCTTACTCTTAATGTCATTAGTTCCAACGTGTACAACAATATCGCCTTTTGTGCCCTTAAAAGATGATATCTGCTCTACAACATCATCAACTTTTGTCCCTGGCAGACATACCCTGGTCCTGTTCCACTTATCCTTCTTGCATAGTATATTCCCCCTCTCTCTGACAACAGAGTCACCAACAATAACTAGTTCCTGTGGGACCAGCTCAGTCTGCCTTGGAGATTGCCTCTGTGTTGCCTGATGCACAGGAGTGAGCTCTGCCACTGAGCTGGGGAGCTAAGAGCTTGATGGGCCCTCATATTAATTTCTTCAAGGGCATTTACCCTAAACCTCAAGATCTCATAGACGCCCATCAAAATGCTGATTTGGTGCCAAATTTTTTGACACTCTAGACACCTAGCACACACAAAGACATCCTCCTTGGCTAGATCATGTCCCGTTTTAGAAAGGTCAGTAAACATTTCACGCATTTTTTGAGATTGTGATGCATTTGAGAATCGTCTCGTTTGTTTCTCTCCCCCCCCCCAATCTCGCTAGTCTCTGATCTTTGCTTTGCAGCTCTAGTCTGGGTCATGATTTCTGTTTAAATACAATTTAATTAACATTGAAATTTAAGAAGATTAATATTTTTGATTAATTGATAATACTATAATAAGCTAACAGATTCCTAATACAGTGCTTCGTATTACGCTATCTAGTTTTTAGTTATACTATCAGTTCAAGATATATAAGTTAAGCTATTTCTTATCGACTACAATATGGTGGCTAGTTCAACAATATTGGCGTCAACACAGGAAGTAGTAACTTCCAAAAAACACTAGTTAAATTCAAAATAAGAAGCTAACGAATGCTACTAAACCTATTTAATATCTCTGTAAAACACAATGTATACACTCTGTAAAACACCGACTGTTCTCTTCCACGACCAGAGCATTTTTTTTTGCTCAGTCAAGTAGCCTTTACTCTTAAGTGAGCATAGTTGTAATTTACATTACATCAAGGGTATGTGAGTCATTGTGTCCCCCTGGTAATGCGTTCCTTTTTAGTTGTATGTGTACAGTATACATTAAGTGTGATACTATTAATCTCTAGTTCTACTACATCCGAGATTTTGGGTTGACCTACTTTCAATTCTAAGAACATTGACTTTTAATATTTTCTAACTGCTTCTTTGCTATATCCAATACTGACCAATAATTTAGAAATACAAGTAAGGGAAATGCTTACACATCATTCATATAGCACTGCAGGATCATCTAGACAAGACTTCAGTTATAGCTCAGACACAGCATGGTTTTGTGAAGGAAGCCTTGCCTGACCAATTTGATTGGATACTATGATGCAGTCACAAAAGAACTGGATGCAGGGAATAACTTTGATGGATGGAAAGGATTTGATGGAAAGGCTTTTGATACTGTTGCACATGGAAGACTGCTGCACAAATTGGAGCAATGTGGCATTGGAGGCAAATTGCTGCTATGGATAAAGGGGTGGTTGAGGGGGAGAAGACAGATTGTTGTTGTATTTGAGGTTTTTGGCACAAGGGCCTCTTGAGCCATATTGCGCCTGTTCATCGTTTGGGTATCACTGATTTCACGTTATGATTAGATGCTATTATATAAGTTTATGCGTTTTAAATACTTAAACAGATCCTCGAAATTTGCTTCCTTACGGGTTCCTGCAAGTTGGAGAGAGAGCTGAAGCTGGAATTTCGGACAGATGAAAGGTGGGGACATTCAATGAGAATATGTTTTATTGTTAGGTGCGACTGGCAAAAAAAAGCACAGAGGAGGAATCTCTCTCAAAAGCAAATGCAGATGAGTTGGATGTGAATGACCGATGCGAAGCCTTGCCAGGATTACTTCTTGTCGCCTGTTTCTTCTAAAACTAGATGTCCACAGTTGAGGCTCTTTTTTTTATCTGGAACAGTTTATTATTGGTTTGAGATTGCCAGAGGTGAGACCATTGTTTCCAACATGTTTTTTTAATAATGGATTTGTAGTCTGTGTATGGAACTTTCAGTTGACTGTAAGATCCAGAGTCGGGATGTTTAGTAGCCTCATCCGCACGATCATTACCTTGGATGCCGACATGACCAGGATCCAGGATCCATATCCAGCAGAAGATAACCTTGTAGTTGGCTGTTTGATGGTAAAATAATTTAGACCGGATCTCTTTAAGAATGGGATGAGAGGGAGGAAAGGTAGATTGAAAGGCACTGATTGCACTTAAAGAGTCTGTATATATCAGAGATTGTTTAATATGATATTTGTTTATGTTATCTAGAGCCAGTTTTATTGCAAATAATTCTGCAGTATAGATACTGCATTCAGTGGGAAGAGAGGCAGCTGTTAAGAAAGTGGCGGAAACTGCTGCTGCACCAACAGCCGTATCTGTTTTGGAGCCGTCGGTACAGATATGAACTTTCTCTGAGTTTTCCAAAGAATGCAGTTTATGTAGCTGTTGAAAGTTGGTATTTGCCAGTGAGGATTTTCCCCATCTTGAAAAGAAATTGTCACAGAGAGGTATGAATTCAGTCCAGGGAGGTTCAGGAGTAGCAAGGTGTTGGAATATATTCTTAAAGTTAATTTTCCAACTGACCATGAGTTCTTGCAGTCGAATCCCTGCAGGGCGGTTTTCATTAGGTTTATTGTGATATAGCAGGGTGTGTTGAGGATCAAACAGATACTGCCAGCTGGGATGGGCTGGAGTACTTCCAATCTTTGCTGCATAATTTAACAATAACATTTTTCTCCTGAGATGCAGAGGGGATTCGTTTGCCTCAATATACAGGCTGTGAACCGGAGATGTTCTGATTTTTTTGATTTTGATTTGGTAGTTATTGGCGCATCGGCTTCTGTGGCCATATTGCACCTCCCAAGGTTTTTGCAGTACTTTGATCCAAGCCCGAGGTGGGAATCGAACCCGCGACCTTTGGGTTGCCGGGCAGGTACTTTACCCACTCGGCTAGCCCGAGATGTTCTGAAGGCTCCAACAGCTATTCTAAGGGCACTATGCTGGATGGTGTTCAGACGTAATAGAGAACTTTTCCTGGTAGAGTCGTAGACAGGTGCTCCATAATCCAAGCGCGATCTTATTAAAGCTCTATAAAGATGTAGGAGAGAGCTTCTGTCAGCACCCCAGGACATAGCGGAGACAGCTCTTAGGATATTCAGTTTTTTAAGACAGGTATTCCGGAGGTACACCATATGGGAAGCAAAATTAAGTTTATCTAGATTTAACCCCAACAGACAGAAATTGTTAGTGACTGGAATCAGGCTGTTGTTTAAAAATATGTCTGGATCCGGATGTCATTTCCGTTTTTTACAGAAATGAATAGCAGTAGACTTCTTTTCTGCTAGGGAATAACCATTCCGCAATGCCCATGATTCTATTCTAGCTATAGCAATTTGAAGTTGCCTTTCGATGGTGTTCATAGTCTGGGATTGAGTAGAGATAATGAGGTCATCGGCAAACATGTACGATTGTACTGTATTTGGTACATCCCTTGTCATGTTGGTGACTCTTATTGCAAATAATGTTGGACTCAGAATGGAACCCTGTGGTACACCTTCCTCTTGTTCAAATGTTTTGGATAAATTATTCATGTATCTGACCTGAAAAGTTCTATGGCATAGGAAGCTTTGTATAAATTGGGGTAGATGACCTCTCAAGCCGAAAGAGTGTAGATCTTTAAGAACACCATACCGCCAGGTGGTATCAAAGGCTTTCTGAATATCTAGATTAATCATCACCAGATGCTGTCCCCTTATGAAGGCATTACGTATATTTGACTCTGCTTTTATCATTACGTCTAAGGTGGAACGGTTTTTCCGAAACCCGTACTGATTACTATTTAGCAAGTTGTTAGTTTCCAGGAACCAGATTAAGCGCCTTGTGAACCATTTTTTCCAGGACTTTGCCTAAACAATTGGTCAATGAAATTGGCCTATAGTTATGTGAAAAGGTACGATCCTTTCCGGGCTTTGGGAAGGCTAGAACTATTGAGTGACACCAGGAAACTGGGTAAGCATTTTCTAAGAATATTCGGTTGTAATAGTTTAACAATGATCTTTTTGCTCTGTCGTTCAGTTGTTTTAACATTATATAGTAGATCCCATCTGGACCAGCAGTGCTATTTGATGTTTTATTGAGCGCTCCAAAAAGTTCTGTTAATATGAATGGCTGGTTATATGGATGTGAAATTCTTGTGGAAAAATTAATCTTATGCTGCTCTGCAGTTTTTTTAGAGAAGACAGAGAGTGGTAATCAATGGACACTGCTCATCGTGGACTAATGTTATTAGTGGAGTCCCTCAGGGTTCAGTATTGGGTCCATTATTGTTTTCTGTATTTATAAATGATACTGATGATGGTATATCAAGCTTAATGTCCAAGTTTGCAGACGATACGAAGGTTGGCAGGGTTGTCAAGGACACTACTGACCCTATGCTACTGCAACAGGATCTGGAAAGGTTCAGCAGATGGGCTGAGAGGTGGCAAATGAAGTTTAACATTGACAAATGTAAAGTACTACATATGGGAAACAGCAACCCCAGAGCAGCGTATCAACTCTGTGGTACTACACTGACAGTGGTAGAGAATGAAAGGGACCTGGGGGTGGTTGTGCAGGCAGATATGAAGTTTTCTGAGCAGTGCAGACGGGCTGCAAGAGTAGCTCATGGTGTATTGTCGATGATATATAGGAATTTTTCTAGCAGGGATAAGGAGGTGATTATTCCCTTGTATAAGGCAATGGTCAGACCGCACCTAGAGTACTGTATACAGGTCTGAAGGCCTCATTTCAAGAAGGATGTAGAGATGCTGGAACGAGTACAGAGAAGGTCAACAAGATTAGTGAATGGAACAAAGGGGAGCTCTTACGAAGAAAGGCTTACATTTTACAAATTACAGTGTCTAGAGACTAGGCACCGGCAAGGTGATCTGATAGAGGTGTATAAAGCCTTGAATGGTTTGAGCATGCTCAATGCTGATGGGATTCTTCCTCTTGCTCAGAATAATCACCTGAGAGGGCATAAATTCAAATTGAGGAAAGACAGATGTAGGATAGACGTGAGGAAATTTGCCTTTAGCCAGCGGGTGGTTGGTTGCTGGAATAGACTTCCATCCCTTGTCATGGAAGTTGATAGCCTAAATAAGTTTAAGGCTCAGCTGGACAGGTATTTCGAACGAACAGAGGGGTGAAGTGGAAGTGGTTATTTTTTATTTATTTATTTATTTATTTATTTGTTTTTTTGGCTGATGCTGCATAAGCTTGCTTTCTTGCATCAAATGCCTGTACTAATGCTAATAGTGATAATTGCCAGTGACAGTCAGTTCTAATTTTTTAATTTAAGTAGAGGTGGATATCAATATTCGTTTGGAATTATATTAAATATCGTAAATTGAAAATTTATCACATTTTCTTTTTTATATAATTAATACTGATAATTATTTTGGATAATTAATAGTTATATGATTATTAATATTGAATTTGGAATCTGAAAGTTTTTTTTTTTTTTTTATTATTATTATGAAACTTTGAAATAATGCTAGTGATTTTATTTCTATAAAAGTTTTAATCGGGTTGGGATAAAAATGGGTTCTTTGAAAAAAAAATTCTGGCTCGGGTCGTCTAGAGTTCAGGTCAGGTAAAAATAAAAAATTTAGGCCAGTGCAGACCTCTGCTTAGTGGTGCATTTCAGCAATGAATTATCATTCATCTAGTAAGCAATAATCGAGAAACTTAACATGTTAAAAGATTTTGATTATTAACTCATAAATGTCAGCATACATCTTTCTGTAGTACACTTCAGTACCTTTCGTAGACAGCTAAAGGATTAGCAATAGCAATTGCTAATTAATTGTTAATAGCAATAGCAAAATTAGAAATTAACAATAAAATAATAGCAATAAATTAAGTGACTGTGGTCACTTAATTTATTGCTATTACTTTATTTGTCACTCAATTACTTTGCTATTACTTTATTTGTCACTCAAGGTCAAATTACGTTGTCTAAATTTTATTCCCAAGGAAAGCCTAACTACAACCACTGCAGCAATCGCACTCACATACCAACAGAGGGTGCTTACCTTGCACTGGGGGGGGGGGTGTTAAAGAAGATATGATACCATGAGTTTCAGATTTCTTGACGGTGAAAATACTACACTTTGCTGCTTTCAAAGTATAATTTTCCTTTTGATCATGTGCTTCTCATTTTAACTGAAAGATGTTTTAGAAGAATGAGAATAATACCAAAAGCCATTTAACTTCCTTCAAAAAAATTAACTACGAACATGGCAATCTATTTTTAAAGCAGAGATAATATTAACAACAAAGGACAAAAAAAATAATTTTCACTTGGAAACATGCATACAGCAACCTCATAAGCTTCTGAATGGTGGTATATGACAATAGTAATGTGTAACTGAAAATCGGCATTTACATTATGAAATGAAAAAAGGGAAAAAATAAACTACTGCTATTATGATTATAAAATTTTAATATTATGGAGATGACATATTGCAATAACCAGAAAAAAAAATTCAGTCAGAACTGCCCACACTATTAGCATTTTAATGAGGATAAGTGTGGTTCACTCCATATGGCATTGCTCACGTTACTAAATTTCATGCACATGATAATGGTTAAAAATTAAACAAATAAACTAATTACTGCAACTGTACAGTGTAAATAAGTATAAAAGAATGGAGCAAAAATATATATACATTAGGGTTTGTGTTTCCAAAGAAATTATCAAAATACATATGATGCACTTCAATTTTTGATTCTGCATGGTTCTATTTTAATTTAAATAAAAATCAATTTTAATAAGTTTAAAGACTACTAATAATATACCATATTACATATATTTTTGGCTTAAATTATTATAACATAAGATAAATAACTTGTGTCACCTTATTATTTAATGGGATATGTCCATTTTTTTTCCATATTAATTTACAACTATATTCATATCTTCATGGAAACTACTTAGTTAGTTAGTTAGTTATTTGGTTTTTAGGAGCATTAGCAACTAAGGCCATATTGCTCCGGGATATGCGGTGGTCATTCTCTGACCTTTCCGCATCCTCCATATTTGGTGGTGACGGGCTCGAACCCCGGTCTAATCAAGAAGCGTGTGCTACGCACTGCTGCTCCTTCCCACCTGGCTACGGAGGCGCCAGGAAACTACTTATATGTTAGAATAACATGGATGTTCAGTTGTAAAAACTGAAATATTATTTCTACACACATATAATAGTAATATTGCTGTAAGTCATATTATAAGTCATCTTATATTAACAATTAAAATACATAATGAGCCAAAATTTCAACAAGCCCTGCAATTATTTTACTAAACATAATGCATTACTGACATTAAAATGTTCCTTTAACTCCAAAATTTGTTCACATTCCCTACCACCCAGTGAAACTGTGCAAAACCTTGAACATTAAAAATAAAATATCGAAATTTGCTCATATACATGTTGAGACTCTGCACCAAAACTTCGTTTACTACAATCCCGGGAGGATGTTTAAATAGGACGAAATACAACATCAGCTTATGACATTTACTAATTATAATCAACTAAATGTGCAATATACGCTATAATGACACAATACATAGCAATCGATTATGAGAGCATTAAAACTGCATAAAGTTGTGAAAATAAGAGAGTAACAAACACTCCTTCAAATGTCACCTAAGCGATAAGAATAAGCAATATAGAAATTGGTAGCTTAGAGAAACATCCTATCTCATATGATAGACTAAATCAGCAGATTCAATTAAAGAATTACTGCATATTCATTCAGTTAGTTAACATCATTCATTTCAGCTACGTTCTTTATCCCGTAATGTCAGGCACCTATTTCAAACTATTGAACACATCGGGTTCTTTTATATTCCACATAATTTATATACTATGCCAAACTATCTACCCCATAAGATGATGCGAAGTACTGGCATACACCCTTGCAAGAAAACCTTAAAAAAATACAAACACGCCATTGCCTGTGTGTGTAAAAAAGCATTTGGTATGATACATATAGACACTTGTACGCATATAAAAAAAGTCAAACGCTATTATCTTCATTTATTTATATCACATTTTTTTAAGTTAACAAAATGCAGATATTTGCATACGACACTTAATTAAAATACGTTAGAGAACTAATTGAAGCGTACGATGACAATAGTGTCAGTAAACCATAAATGTTAACTCAAGTAATATGCTCTAAAAATTTATAAAGTTCAAAAGTCACGGAGCTGAAAGGACTTTCCTTAGAGGTTTCACAGTTTTTCATGACAATCAAAATTTTTTATTTAAATATAAAGAACTTACTTCTCCGTTAGACGCCATATCTAGTATCTAAAACAACAAACTTGCCCATAATTCCAAACGAACAGGAAGTGGTTTCGAGGATATGAAGAGAATATTTCGGTTTATGTTCGGAAGTTTATCAATCATGAACGATGTTAGTGCGTGTTTGTATTAAATTTACAGCGATAGTTATAAATTTAAAGCATCCGAAACCATTTTGAAATTTTACGTCACTGCAAATCGCAAAGTTCATGTTTAAATGAAAGCTGTAAGACTTGATAACCAGTCTGCTACAGACTGCGTATTACTATACTCTGTAATTTCTTGTTTATACTCTGCAGATCATTTCATTGGAACAACAGAATGGCAAGCAAAATAATAAAAACCTGGAACAATTCAATTTCTCAATTCTTGAGAAAAGAAAATGATATTAAAGATACTCGAAGAAGAAAATCATAGTAATATTAAAGGATAACATAGTAATTATGTAACTATGAATTTTGTTTGATTGGAATTATGAATTCAAATTAAACAAAATTAAAACCGAAAATGTTTTTTAGCTTATCGCAGTATCTGTAACCAATGAAAATAAGAGGAGATATTCAGAGTCTGAATAGGAACCTAGAGATGACAGAAAATCATACGTAACGCTTTTTTCCTTCTTTTGGCTAGTGCTGCAAAAGTCTCTTAGTTCTTTCTACTGTCTATCCTATACTAATGTAATACCAATAATAATAATAATAATAATTATTATTATTATTATTATTATTATTATTATTATTATTATTAGCCATATGGTGCAAGGAAGCCTGAGGCTTATGCTGCGTCGGCCAAATAAATTCCCGAATTACCCTGAGTGAGAGAGAAAGAGAGCAAGCAAGAGTCAGAAGTAGAAAGGAATCACCAAGAGAGAGATGAATGATGATATCCATCTCAGGGTGTGCCAAGCCCATACTCACCAGATGTGAGCCCCTGGAGTTACCTAATTCTCCCAGGGGCTCACATCTGGTGAGTATGGGCTTGGCACACCCAGTCTTGAGCTGGATATCATCATTCTTCTCTTTCTTGGTGATTACTTTCTACTTCTCTCTCTCTCTCTCGGGGTAATAGGGTATTTTTTTTTTTTTTTTTTTTTTTGCCGGTGCAGCATAAGCCTCGGGCTTCCTTGCACCATGTGGCTGTTGATAATAATAATAATAATAATAACTAATAAGGATAAAATCACCGTCCTCCACACACCAAGTGGAAAAAGCCCGGTTTCGAATCCCGTCAATGATGAAACACTTTTATCGTCATTTGACACTCCGGAGGTGAGTTAGTCGGTCTCTGGCTGGGCAGCAAGATCACCCCTTCTCGGAAACTCCGGTATATAGTCCAGCGAAGCAGGCAAGGCAAGGCAACCACAGAACAGACATAATATATGGACGTATTACACACTGGAAAATTGCCTTCGTTCTCCGGTGGCCCTAATATGATATATATATATATTTTTAATCTAATAAAGAGTCAACTAATAGGTTCCCATTAAGCCATCAAAACAGCCTAGCTGCGTCACCGGATGGACTCAACGAGGTGCCTAAAGTATGCTATTCGATGCTGACTCAACTGCTTCCCACAGTTTTTGCATACTCGATGGATGCAGATCTGTACTCGAAAGAGTGCGGAATGGGCATAGAAACCAGCCATCCCACAAATACTCGACTGGACTGAGATCTATTAGCTGGGGTAGCCGCTACAATAGTTTGAATTCACCCTTCCTCCCCCCCCATCCCCTAAAACCAGCTCTGTACAATTCTGGCCTTGTAGCATGACACATTATCCTGTTGAACAATGCATTCTCAGATGGATACACTGCTACGAAGAGTGTTGTTGGGTTTTAGGCACATCAGAAACTTGTTAATTTCATGTGTTCTGTAGTCGGCGTTCAGTTCCCTGGGCGAAAACCCGAGTTTCCGTGAGTAAAACCATGCAACCCTCTCCGGAGACTGACTAACCCAGCCGTTGTGAAAAAGGCGCATAAAAATTCCTCGCGTCATTGATGGAACTGGAACTCGGGTATTTTGCATTCGATGTGGGGAAAACGGCGATTATATCAACATTCTCGTGCTACCCACGAGGGCATAGCGACGAAGGTATGCACATAGTCGTAGCCATGCCATATCACATTCGTGATATGGCACGACTAGCTGCACGTTCTAAAATGCCTCTTTGCAATCAGGTACAACAGCTACCACTGTTGTAGCTGGTTGTTATTTAACTGACCATAGGCTTTCTGTTACCGTGCGCATGCTCTTCCTTCATTGAGCTCTCGCAATAATCATTTGTTTAAACCACAGAATCGCTTTTCCGCTGGATGTTATTGGTTATTGGATAAACCTTCGTGGATTCAAGGTGCCGTTATTTCGATTTTTCCGTTATCTAGAAAGTTTTATTTTTAATGCAGAAATAATGAGACCAAATAAGAAATAGAGAGATTAAGAATGCAATTTTATTAACTGCACATAAAAAAAAAACATAAACATTACGATCGAATGTTATATTCTGCCATGAATACACTTCTCCTTACACCCCGTTCTATTTTCTTTATTATATCAAGTTTAGTCTGCGCATGTAGCACAGTAGAATCATCACCGGCCTCCCAACACCGACTAGAAAAGGACTGGGTTTGGATCTTGTCGATGACGCGAAGAATTTTTATGGGCTTATTTCACTCATTGGCTGAGTTAGTGGTCTCAGGCGTAAATAGCAAGGTTTTTTCCCCCAGAAAGGGATTTTTCATTCAGCAAAACAGGCGAATCGAGCAGAGAACACATGCAATTTACAGACACAATACAAACGGCTATATTATTATTATTATCATTAGCCATATAGTGCAAGGAAGCCTGAGGCTTATGCTGCACCAGCGAGAAAAAAAAATTTGAATTACCCTGAGAGAGAGAGGGAGAGTCAGAAGGGCTCAGGACCCTGGGTGTGCTAAGCCCATACTTACCAGATGTGAGACATTTCTAGTAACGTTAGCATTAGCATTAGTAGAGGCATACGATGCAAGAAAGCATGCTTATGCAGCATCAACCAAAAAAAAAAAAAAAAAAAAAAAAAACCCTCCCATTTCACCCCCTCCATTTGTTCCAAATGCCTGTCTAGCTCAGCCTTAAATTTATTTAGTCTATCAACTTTCACAACAAAAGATGGAAGTCTGTTTCACCAATCAACTACCCGCTGGCTAAATGGAAATTTTCTGCACATCTATTGTACAGCTGCCTTTCCTCAATTCGAATCTGTCCCTCTCATGTTCTTAATATGAGCAAAAGGAAGAATTCCATCAGCATTCAGCTTGCTCAACCCATTCAAGGCCTTATACACCTCAATCAGATCACCTTGCAGGGGGCCTACTCTCCAGGCGCTGCAATTTGCAGAACTTAAGCCTTTCTTAGTAAGAACACCTCTTTGTTCCCCTCACCAATCTTATTACCATTTTTTGTACTCGTACCAGAAACTCTACATCATTCCTATAATGAGGCCTCCAGACCTGCACACAGTACTGAAGGTGTGGCCTGACCATTGCCTTGTACAACGGGATAATCGCCTCCTTGTCCCTGCTAGCAAAATTCCTATATATCATTGACAAGACTCCGTGACCTGCCCTGGAAGCCCGTCTGCACTGCACAGCGAACTTCATATTTAACTGCACAATTACTCCCAGATGTTTTTCACTTTCCAATTCCCTGAGTGTAGTACCAGACAGTTGATAGGTTTCTCTTGGGTCATTGCTACACATATGCAGTACTTTGCATTTGTGAATGTTAAAATTCAGTTGCCACTTCTCAGCCCATTTGCACAACTTTTCTAGATCCAGTTGGAGTAGCATACTGTCTTTACTGTTGTTAACAACCCTGTCAACCTTTGTATCATCTGCAAACTTGGACATTAAACCTGATATACCTTCATCAATATCATTGATAAATATACAAAACAACAATGGGCCCAGCACCGAACCCTGTCCACGAAGAGTAGTGTCTATTGATTACCACTTTCTGTCGTCTCCCACTCAACCATCCCTTTATCCATTGTAGCAACTTACCCTTAATGCGATACCTCTCCAATTTGTACAGCAGTCTTCCATGTGCAACAGTATCAACTCTAATGTAATAGTTTGGATTATATCGTTTGTCACTAAGCTTTAATGTTGTTATTCTTTTCTTCTCTGTATGAATTTTATTAACTTTAGGAACTCTACTGAGAGGTTTTCATTCTAAAATAAATGTAAAACTGCGGTATAGTCCGTGATACCAGTACAGAATTCACTTTGAAAATGGCGAACGTAAACGAATACAGTAAATAAATAAAAATAAATTTTCTGTTTATACTCCGGGACGACCAAACGGTCAGAGGAGTTTACAAGAAACAGCACCGTATTCAGCAATCACGGGCTTGAATCCCGGTCACTCAAGGCACGTATACTTATGCACCCGCGCGCCTGACCACTAGGCTACGGCGGCCAGTAATCACGTGACTTTCCGTTTTCTTTTGTTGGCACTGCAACACATCTGCGCTGTATGTAAACATCCAATCCCAATGTGCCGTTATTTCGACAGTCTACTGTATAATAAAGTACCATGTACAGTTATTACTAAAGGAAATTTTACAAGATGAGACAGATATTTCCAACCCCAGGGGCTCACATCTGATGAGTATGGGCTTGGCACATCTAGGGTCCTGAGCTGGATATCATCATTCTTCTCTTTCTTGAAGATCACCCCCCCCCCCTCTCTCTGTCAGGGTGACCGAGAATTTTTTTTTTTTGGCTGGTTCAGCATAAGCCTTAGGCTTCCTTGCACCATATAGCTAATAATAATAATAATAATAAAAGTAGTCAGACACCTGCATGTTCTAGAGAAATGTTTACTGATACAATATATGATAAAGTATTGCCCCAATTTTGGCCATAATAACTCTCGATATTCTCTTGGTAAATTGAAACCTATATTTTTAAGGAAAGGACCTTTTATATTTAAAGGAATGGACGGTGCTTTGGTCGTTCCTCCTTCAAAGTGATCGGCTAATGTCTGACTGAAGTTTTGTTGCACCTGCCGAAGCCAGTATTCCCATTAAACCTAAGGGTATTCAATAGAGGTCTGGTCAGATTTCAGAGCAGGATAAAGAAGTTTTTGAATGACATTATGTGGTTGTTGTTGTTGTCGTAGGGTTTTAGAAGCATCAGCAAGTAAGGCCATTTTGCTCGGTGTATATTGTCTGTAGATTGCGTGTGCTCTGAGGTAAATTTTTTGTTTGCTGGACGAAAATTCGTGTTTCCGGGAGAAAACACCGTGGTATCCTCGCCTGAGACCGACTAACTCAGCCACGTTGTGAAAAAGGCCCGTAAAAATCCTTTACGTCATCGACGAGTCTAACTGAGGTCTTTTTTCACCTGGAATGGGCAGGGCAGCGATCATACCAACTGCGTTTCCGACGAGGGCGTTCCCATAGGGCAAGATCTTGCATTTTTCTGCTAATGTCCAATCATACAACGTAAATGACATGCCGTGCAACATTAATACCTTATACAACAGCAATGATTTGATTGACTAACTGCAGCTTCTTCTCAGTGGCATTAGGGCAGTTATGTTGCGAACCCTGAAACCGACCAAGCAGAGACACCATACAGTCCCTTTGAGGCTGCCCATTTGCTTTTTATCATAGGGTACGTATAAATGACGCTAATATTGAAGATGAGCTCCATTTCATGAAAAGGGTAGTGTGCCTAATAAAATGACCACCAGTGTACATTAATTCTATATGCTCTGCGTGGCCACTTTATTAAGGCACACTGCACTTTTCATGAAATTGGACAGTGATGATGGTATGAATAGGCAACATGACGTGTTTGTACCATGCGAATTTTGGCATGTGGACAGAAATGTATGTGCGCAATTCACTGCAAAAATGGGCCAGAAGAAATATTTAACTTTGAACATGGAACGGTAATCGGCACCAGTTGTGCCGATTTCAGTACTTGAGCCACTGCAACTATGATGGGGTTTTCAAGTATCATTATATCTCTGGTGTATCAAGGTTGATCCAACAATCTCGATATATTCGAGGTGTAGTTATTAAAATCTTTATTGCACTGCAATAATACGATCCTTCTCAGCCAATAGTCACGGGGTTTAAATCGACAGCTGAATTAAGGACAGAAGGCTCACGTCGAAATTCTGTATCTCTAGGCTTCTGGTATAATTTATGAAAATATTACATAAATTAGAGAGATTAACAATTAAATGAGGAATTATTAAGGTAAATTAGAGTACTACATAAGGATAAAGTAAGATAAAATTATAGAAACAGGTAACAGCAGATAATGAACACTTTCTAACTGTAATTACAGTGATATCACGGTTGCGTAAACCTTCTGTCCTACGATGTTATGCTTGTAGTGACATCTTTTCTATACTTTTTGCTACACATAAACTGGTAGTGATCTGCATCCAGGTTCTGTACAATCTGATATATGCTAGTGGGAATTAAGCAGTCAGCTAAGTGGAGCCTATTACAATTGTTGTGGAAAGAGGGAAAAGGTCTGAGGGTTTGATGTGGGATTCTCCAATAGCAAATGCCATAGAAATCAGGAGATGTAATTTAGTCTGTAATCGGTTTTACAGTAATGCTGCGGAGTGTGGATGTGGAAGTTGAAGTCCGGATCTCTGAGCCAATACAGGACAGAAGGATGAATGATTCTATAAACGTATTTGGTGGGAGTTGCAGAGGAACATGAATGAAGTGCTGCTTTGCTATTAATCTCAATCAACATATTTTGATATGAAGAGCTTCATATGTCTGTAGAACTGCAGCTTTGATTCAAATATCACTCCTATATCTATGTGGTAGTAGACCTTCGGGATGAAAGAACCGTTTAACATAATTAGAAGATGTGGTTGGTTTGGCTTCAGTGAGAAGACCGTCATTGCAGATTTTGGATTTCTTTGCATATCAAAGTGTAACAAACATTTAGCGAGATTCAGGAGTTTTAAATTGATGGCGTAAGTGGTTTATTGGTGGTTATCTGTTGGGTGGACGAGTGTCAAAATTTTTATATCATCTGCTTAGCACAGATGTCTGATCTGTTGGCGATGAATGGGATTAGGATGGCCGTGAAGAGTAAGACAGAAAGATGCTACTTTGCGCGACTCTAGTGGTTACTTTGCGTGTAAAGGTGGACTTATCGACTTTAAGTTGATGAATTCTATTAGACAGAAGAAAAGAAGTGCATTGCTTTTAATTAGGGCAAAACGTGGACAGGATGTAGGAGAAATTCACCCACATTATAACCACTGCAGCGGAAATGGCGATGAAAAGGTAGACACCCTCCATAGTCTTTGTAACTCCGGCTTCCGGAGTTACAAAATATACAAAATAACCAAAAATAAACTCCCCAGGGGGGGAAATAACGACGGCAACAAAACGCCTCAAGGATCCCTCACTACAACATGGGATGATTCAATTAAAAACATTCTCAATACAATCATTCTAGAACCCCCAGACATCCTCAATGACAAGCAGGAAGAAATCTCCCAAGCGAACGAGGCATACACATCGCAACAAATGGAGCCGCACTTCACCATGGAGGAGCTACAAAATGCTGCGGCACAGATGCGAAATAGGAAATGCCTGGGACCGGACCTCCTGGAGCCGGAGCTGATCAAAAATGCTGTGGAACACATACCTGGCCTCCTGCTCACACTATTAAACTGCTGTTGCAAGCGGTCAAATTTCCGACCTCCTGGAAAACTGCAAATATGAAACTCATCCGGAAGAACCCTAACAAGCCACCAGAACAACCGGATTCCTACCGACCGATAGCTTTACTGACTACCCCTTAGTAAACTATACGAAAGGCTGTTGCATAAAAGAATTATGATCCACTACAAAGCCACAAACCTAGAATTACCAAAACAATATGGATTCAAACCGGGATTATCAACCATAGAAGCAGTCCAAAACTGTACATTCAAAGGAACCCAATGCTACAGGAAGTACTTCCTAGTCATCGCAGTGGTGTTCGACACCCTGTGGTGGCCGAGCGTCCTCGGCCGACTCCGGGAGGCAGCGCGCCCAACAAATCTTTACAAGTGTATAAAGGAGTATGTAACTGACCGAAGAATTGAGGTGGTAACACCTTTTCGAAAAGTGTCTCGATGGGTCCGCAGGGGCCGCCCCCAGGGCTCGGTCCTGGGGTAGCTCCTGTGGAACATTGTCTTTGACGACTTCCTGACTCAGGACTTAGGCGAAGTGAACTGCGAGGCCTTTACTGACAATTTGGTCCTGATGTTGGAGGCAGACTCCAAATCGGGCCTGGAGACTCATGCAAACCAGGCAATACAGTTGTTACAGGATTGGGCAAAGCTACACATGTTGAAGGTCTCACCCACGAAGACGAACTCTGTTCTACTGAAAGGGGTGCTCGACATCCACAGGCCATGGCAAATAAAGATAGCAGGAGCAACCATCAAACTTGCAAAACAGATACGATACTTAAGAATTACAATGGACAGTAATTTATCCGTCACACCTCACATCGTCCACCTGAAAAAAAAAAAAATAAATAACGAATTACGCAGCATTAATAGCAAGAGTCTCACGCAGGGACTGGGGATTAAACAGAAAAACCCTGTCCCTGTACTACAAAGCAATTTTCATCTACGGATCCCCGATATGGTACAAAAGAGCAGGAACAGTAGTAAATAAAAGACACCTGGACACAATTCAGCGTAGCATTATGATCATCTCTCGTGCATGCATGCCCTCAAAGTCCTGACAGCAGTCCTCCCACTGGATCTTGAGGTGAATCGCTGCGGGCTGATGTATCACCTGTCTAAGGGAACACACACTACAATCTATGGACTCGCCCTAGAACCAAACAACAACAACGATAAAGCAGAAAAGCATAGAATCGTGGCTCACCTGCTACAGCTGTGATAGAACAGATGGACAGTATCAAACAAAGGCGAAGTGATGAAGAAATTCATACCATTGGTTGCGAATACGTATCCAAAAATCCCCCCGTGGTTTAACCCGGGATTAAATGCAACCTATTTAATAACGGCCATGGCCCATTCAAGGCAAAATTGAACACGTTGGGCATAACGGAGGCGCTAACTTGCATCTGCGGTGAGCCTGAAACATGGCATCATATAATGCAGGACTGTGAGTACTATGAGGAACACAGAAGCGTGCTAATAACTAAAATACAGTACATACCAAAAAACCAAGAACACCATCTCTTGGACAGAGAAGACGACTATACAGCTTTCAGCCTTCTTCGATCGAAGAAGAACGGAAATTGCCATCCACAATGAATAAAAGGAAAATGTATACTCGAAGCAAATCAACCACCCCCACCAGATTGCAAAGAGCAAGAGAAAATCAAAATAAATGCAGGAACTACCTGCGGTACGCCATATGGCGGTCTGAATAGGACTCCCTAGTCCTATTCGCCATTAATTCCCAATCCCCTGGCAGGGGGGAGACGGTTTCCTGTTCCCTCCCTTCCCTGCCACTCCCTGCTTCTGTACTCCTGGTGGGGCATGCGCCTGTTCCACTGCTTTTGGGGACACCTACCCTATTGTCCCCATACTTCTGACTTTCCCTCCCAGTCTTCAGTCTCCCTCCCATACTCTTTGGTAATAGATAATTGGGAGCACGGAATTTTTTTGGAACACGTTTAGAACTGAGTTTATTATTGAAAAGTTTTTTGGTACCATATGTGTGGTTGAAATTCGGAGTAAAACATTTTCCATGAATTTGATTAGTGCTGAGGTTTTGGCAAATAGTCTAAAATGGTTAATGGCATTTGGTGCATTGACTTTTGGAACTGGTGTGACTCGATACAAGCTGCATTGATCCGGAAAGTAGTTTTCATTATTATTATTATTATTATTGTAATTAGCCACATGGTGCAAGGAAGCTTGAGGCTTATGCTGCACCAGCCAAAAAAAATTCCGAGTGACCCCCTGAGAATGATGATATCCAGCTCAGGACCCTGGGTGTGCCAAGCTCATACTCACCAGAGATGTAAGCTTGCCATTTTGTACGTTAATAAGGTCATCTATGATGAAAGGCTCTGACATTTAAGGAACTCGGGCACATTATCTTCTATAGAAGTTGCTGTTATTGGTTGGGAGGTAACAACCAAATAATGCCCATTCAATGACACTCCAGTAGTCTAAACTAACGCACATGGGCCAGAGTTTTGAAAGGTAACAGAAAGGTTACAGTTAGTCAAATTACCCAGTGCAACAGCGATAGTAAAGGAGGCATTTAATAATGCACAACTCGTCGTACCTTGTCATGGATGGATCGTCGTAGCCAACGAATTAGCCATATGGTGCAAGGAAGCCTGAGGCTTATGCTGCACCAGCCAAAAAAAAAAAAAAAAAATTCCCGAATTACCCAGAGAGAGAGAGAGAGAGAGAGAGAGAGAGAGAGAGAGAGAGAGAGAGAGAGAGAGAGAGAGAGAGAGAGAAGTAGAAAGGAATCACCAAGAAAGAGTAGAATGATGATATCCAGCTTAGGACCCTGGGTGTGCCAAGCCCATAAAAACGAGAAGGTCCGGTTACAGCCGGCTCAGGAACACTAACTTTAGACAGTGTAGGTTTGGAAAAGCCTTGCCTGGTCTAGCGAATCTCAGTTTCTCAGTTTGATTTTCGTCTTTCATGCTGATAACAGGGCAAGAATATGGCGAAAAGAGCATTGGATCAATGGAGCCATACTGGCAGATGCTAACAATTCAAATTGGTCGTGGCAGTGTAATAGTGCCGGTGAGTATTTTGTTTGTATACATATTGCGTCCTATGACCTTTGATACCAATGCAGTAATATTTGAATGCGACAGGTTAACTGGAAATTGTTTCCAACCAGGCATATTTATTCCATGATTGTAGCGTATCTGTCTGCGGATGTGTTCTTCCAACAGCATATTGTGTAATGCCAAGACGCCAGAACTGTATAGAACCGGTTTCGGGAACGTAAGATGAATTCAGCTGTGGCCTCTCCAGTCACTTGATCTGTCGGATGAAGGGGAAAGAGCTACTTTTTGGTGTAGGATTCTCCAATTATCCATTTGCAATAACTCTGGGAATCAGTTTTCAATATGCACCAGTATCCCTGTGTCACACTGTGGAAACCTCGTTGAGTTCCAGTTATGAAGAATTCAGGCTATTCTGAGGACTAAGTGGATCCTGTTCGCTATTAGGTTGGTATACCTAATACCTGAGGATGTATTGAATTCTCAAACAGTCTAAAATATTATTGAAACTGCAGAAATTCTCGGACGTGACTATAATAAATTGTAACTCAGCCTAGTAATGATTTACGTCCATAAAACAAGGACCAGCTGAACTTATTTGAGTCTATCTATTATTTAAAACGCCTGCAATTGCATATCTCATCTGGAAATGAAATCTAGTCAACGGCAATCCTGTGGTAAACCAACGGAAGCTGACAAGACTTGTGTAGTAGCATATTGGCTTTCATCTTTAGTATTTGATACTAATCTTTAGCGTGATAATCTTTATATAATCTTTAACGTGATAGTCTTTATATCATCTTTAGTGTGATAATCTTTATATTATCATTAGTGCGATAATCTTTATTATTATTATTAAAATCAGTTTATTTCCCAAGAAACCTTGGGTCACCCCCGGATGACTCTGTGCCAGAAGGGTCTGAATATTTACGGACTAAGGTGCGAGGAACACATGTACAATAAACCAGGGTAGATGCGTGCTCGACCCGAGACATTTACAGGATTAAATATACAAAATATACAATTGCGTGAAGACAAAACAAAGTCTTTGTCAAATAGAAATAGGCAAGTTAAAAAAAAAAAAAAACAGTCAGTCATGTCTAGGAGTAGATGAATATCATAGAATCATTATCTGGTAGCAGTTCTTGAGGATTTCCTTCCTGTACAGCTTGTCTTCACAGAACTTATCACGGTGGATCCTAAATTTATTTTTTAAGATCCGAAGACAATTGGCTAGAAACATGTTCCTCAGGGAATTAATGCTTGACTGTGTAAGATGCAGAGGGAGACAGGAGTCGGGGTACTCCCCCTCTTGCCCTTTTCGGGCCAGAGATTATTTTATATTATCTTTAATGTTTTATATTAATTCGTCAATTTTATGATTCTTTCATCGTCTTTCAAATTACTCTTGTTTAAAGGAAAGCTTTGACTAATTCTTCCTGCAATAGGAGGAATACAAGAATCAATGATCTCATCTCGAAACCTTGCAGCAGTGAGGGTTACCTTGTAAGGGTCACAGGAACTCTCACATGCGAAATTAAGCCACCACTTCTAAAGGCTAGTTTCCGTTTCCCCAAGAAAGAATTAAATGGAAAATGTGATTGAAGACAGTTATTTCTATTTTTCTAATTAGCCAAGGGCACCATTTCAACTTATTAATACACGGGGTTAATAGTAATATAGAACTTACTAATAACAGATGTAGCGGCACCGATTCAAACCGACCCTTTTGTGTACTGGAGGCAATACAACACAGACAGCTAATTGTTCCCTCCAAGTCTTTTATCCTACAGTGTCAGAGCCACCTGAGAAGGTTCTTATCTGCCCATGTGTAATATATCCATAAATTGCATGTGTTCTTTGGTCGTGCTGTCTGAAAACTCCGAGTTTTCGGGAGTAAAAACTATGTTCTCTACGCCTCACACCGATTAACGAAGACACAGAGTGAACATAGCCCATAAAATTTCCTCGGTCTTTGTGTGAAATAGAAAGGTGGATTTTTCTATAAAAAAATCTTCATCATCTACGCCATCCAAGGCCAATGTGCATCAAAATGCATCACATGTAACAAGGAGCAGTTTCTGGGTGGTTGCCATATATTGAACAGTGTGTGTGTGTGTGTCGCACTGTTCTATAACAACACCGTGATGTCATACAATGTGTCTTTTATTTTTGGTAACATGCCATGAAAAAATTTGAGGAATTATGCATGATTTTAAGAGCCTCTTTGCCCCATAGAAAATCGCACAGCAATAGCGGTCTCAATCATATTTTCCCCAGTGCTTCGAAAGTCTTAAATTCCTTTGGTTAGGATAAGTACCGACGTTTGTTATTTTTGTTTTTTATAGGTCCATGAGAAAAAAAAAACCCGAGTTTCCAGGAGAAAAAGAGACGCACCCTTTGCCAAAGACGGACTACTTGAGCCACGTTGTGAAAAAGCCCATAAAAATTCCTAGTAACTGGCGGGATTCGAACAGGACCCGATCGGGGAGATCGGTGGTTATATCAACTGCGCTGTCCGCGACGGCTCGATGGCCTAATGTTTGCACTGCATGCTGCAGTGCAAACATTTCAGTGGCCCTAGCCACTGAAATCTCAGGAAACTAGGTGGCAGGGCCTGCCAGAGTAAAGCTCCATACTACTGTGTACCTGGTCTGCCTCCACGGTGCCAAGTGTGGGCAACGTTGGGCCTCAGTAGGGGTCCAGCGGCTAAATGGCCAGATGAACAACGATACATAACATTACACTTATACAAAATCCATACACTTTTAAATCTCTGGCCTTCCCAGTGAACTGGTACACCTACAATGAAAGCAACGCGGAGATGGGGGAACCCCTGGCGTCGTTAGACATCAATACACTTTACACTTTATTGCATGCTGCATCCAGAGAACACACGCAATTTACAGACAAAATAAATATATGGATAGATGTAATCATTTACGGGGGACCCTAATTTCATATTTCGTTCGTTCGTTGCGTGCTGCATACCATGCTCTCTGGTTCAAAGTACTTGTACCATGTCTCTTTCAGAGGGACTTGGGATCCTAGAAGTGATTTCTTTTCTCCTCGCTTGGATTCATGGATTTCGCTTTAGGTGCTACAAACACAATCATATTCAGCAACGTTTCTTAGCATTATGGAGATATTTGGAAAATACTTTATGAAGATCTTCGTGTCCTGCAATCTATCACGGATAAAATTATTTCCAGACTCAGTACTAATGTCCAGCTCCCCGCGTCATGGCACCACGTTTGGCACCGATCCTCCCTGACGACGTTGTCCAAGGCATTTTCTACTTTGGCAACTGTGTGAGTTTATCAAAGGGATGATCCTCCTATGCGTTGGTCACTCCTAAGAGTGTTTCTTCCTTGATCGTAATGATTTACTCGTCCTTTCCTTAGTGGATGTGTTATACAATTGTGGAAGTACATCTTTTCCATACTCCAGTTTATTTCTGCTGTCACTTGTTCAGTTTAAAAGCTTTTTTAAAAATTATGAAAACTAATATGGAAATTGAATATAAAGTAACATATAATTAAAGAAACATGTTACAATTATGAATGAATGAAATCTATTAATTGCGATCTCATAAGAACACATACAAAAGAATAGCAATATACATACATAGAATCGCTGTCCTCTCCTGAAAAGGACTGAATTCGAGTACTCTCGATGATGTGAGGAATTTTTCTTGGGCTTTTTCACAATAACTGAGTTAGTCAGTCTCGGGCATTGTTTTTTCTTCCAGAAACACGGGTTTTTTCGTCCATAGAAACAGAAAGTCCACCATAGAACACACGCAATTTACAGACAGTATACATGGAACATATGGCCTTAGTCGCTGATGCCCCTAAAACCCTAGAACACAACAGTATTTCATTATACCTACAGCACTATGAATTGAGACAAGTTGTGACTTAACTTCACAAAAATCCTTGAGACATCACTTGGTTACCAACTAATAAAGAGGTGTCCCATGCTAACGTGAATTGATTAATAGCCTAATGGTCCCAGTTAACCTGAATTAATTAAGATATTAATGGTTCGAGCTCATCTGAATTAATTAACACAATAAAATAAAATAAAAATTACGTCACCAAGGCAATAAATTCTGCAGTTATAATGCCTTCTAGTCAATTAATGCAATATTTGAAGCATCAGTGAACAAATTTGTTTTAAATATTACAAATTTATTTCGTACAAAGGTTAGGGGTAGTTATCAGAGTATGCTGTTGCAACAAGATCTAGACAAATTAACAGATGGGCTGAGAAGTTGGCAATTGGATTTTAACATTAACAAATGCAAGATACTAAATACAAGGAGCAATAATCACAGATTAACGTACCAACTGTGTGGCACCACGGCAGGTATGTTAGACTGTTCAGGGCAGTGGAGACTGAAAAAGATTTAGGGGTTATTGTGCAGTCGGATATGAAGTACTCTGAGCAGTGCTGACAGGCTGCTAGAACAGCTAATGAGATTTTGTCAGTGATATACAGGAATTTTGCCATCCTACTGTAGGATGTAAGGTTTTAGGGGTATCAGCAACTTAGGCCAGGTGCGCCGTACATCATATGTCTGTAAATTGCGTGTGCTCTGTTGTCGATTTGCTGTTTGGTGCACGAAAAGTGAGAGTTTCTGGGAGAAAAAACCAAACCATGATACTCACGCCTGAGACCGACTAACTCAACCACGTTATGAGAAAGACCCATAAAAATTCCTAGTGTCACTGACGGGATTCGAAAGCAGGTCTTTTCCATCCGGTGGGGGCAGGACGGCGATTATATTTATATCAACTTGTACCATGACTCTAACTCGACCCACTAAAGCGCTACCCACCAGAACCCACAAGGACGGAAAATAGGTGATTATCCGTTCAGTAATGCAATGAGACATGAGTACTGCATACGGATTTGGAAGCTTCATTTTAGGAAGAATCTGTTGGATCAGGGGAAGACAACAGCAGCAAGAATGGTGAATGGCAAAAGGATACTCTAATGAAGAATGGTTTCAGTTTTGCAAATTGCCCGTCTGGAGACTACGAGGAGATCTGATTGAGGTGTTTATGGCCTTCAGTGGATTAAAAGAGCTCTGTGCTGATGGACCCTTCCTGTTACTCGAACTACAAATATGAGAGGGAGAGCATAAATTCAAAATGAGGAAGGATGATTTCTGCTCAGATAAGTGGAAATTTGCCTCAGCCATAGGGTGGCTGATTGTTGGAATGAACTTTCCTTTGGTGGTCCCTTCCTCTTGTTCGAACTACAAATATGAGAGGGAGAGCATAAATTCAAATTAAGGAAGGATGATTTCTGCTCAAATAAGTGGAAATTTGCCTTCAAATTTGATTATTGGAATAAACTTTCCTTTGGTGTTTTGGAGGAAGGTAATTATAACAAATTCAGTGAAGAACTACACTGCTCGACAAAATTAACAGAACACATAGACAATGTGGAGTAATTCCCGTAGATTGGGATGAAGTTGGATAAAATTTGGTATGGTGCTGTCTGATGATCGTGCTGGCCACGGCAATCGTTCGATATCTCAGTTTCAAGATATTCCTCCACAACTTGATCTCTATATGCGGTGGAGTTGTCGGACACGAGAGAAATCTGGCTAGCCATACCCTAACAAGTCATACCTAGAGTTCAAGGATCTGTTCTCGGTACTTCTGCACATTTACAGTATCCTTATCAAAAACATGAAGAGTGGTGCGGCTGTTGATCATTATTTCGCTCCTCACTAGAACACAGCTTCTACCTTAAGTGTATTTTTCTCCGAAGTTGAACGGATGGTACCGCATTCCTCATTGTATCCTATGCGGAGGTGGAGAAAAGCTCTGGTGCTGTTTGAAATTAAACACACACTCGTCATTGTCTCCAGATGAAATAACGTATAGAATCTTATGCTAAAACGGTATTCATCAAAGTATAGAACCGTACTCCATTTGTCAGGGCTCCAAGTCACATGTTCATGACACCAGTTTCGGCGTGCTCTGAGGTGGTTTGGGGTTAACGGAATATAATTTCAGGTGGTAGATGACTTTCATCAACCGGTGAAATACCACCACTTTGCTTATTGGAGGCTTGAAGTGGTGAAACCCATGTTTAGTCTCTAGAGCAAAGTTTCCGGCATCCCCCCTCCTCTCTCCCCATACTTCTCCTTCAACCCATGCACGGTACTAAGTACTATAGGTTTTGATACCTTTCGTGTTTGGGGTTCTCATAAAAAAAAAAAAAAAAAAAAAAAATATAAGCCACTGGCTTTCTTGCTTGGAGAATACTTGTTCTTAAAACAGTACGGTTAGAAATGGTTCCACCTGTGGCCGTAGTTGATGACAGAACATCGTAGGGATCCGTCTTGCTGTTAGAGTCAAATAGCGATCTGTTCTGGTTGACGCACCCACGGACGACCTTGGCCAGCTCTTCTTGTAATAGTTCCTCTCTCCTGAAACTACTTTTATAAAAAGTGTAAAGTGTGTTAGCTGTCTGATGGCATTAGAGGTTTCCTCATCTCCGCGTTGTATACTCTGTTTGTGCATCATAGTACTCTGTGGAGGCCAGAGATTTAAAAGTGTCGTGTAGTCTTATGTTCTGTTGTTCTTCTGACCATTTAGCAGTTGCGCCCCGAATGGAATCCACGTTGCCCACACTTTGCCACGAGGAGGAAGGTCAGGCACCCAGTAGATTTTTAAATACTCTGGTAGGCCCTGCCACCTACTTTCCGAAGATTTCAGCGGCAAAGATCTATAGAAAAATAAAAAAAAAGAAAAAAAGGGGAGCATTACGGTGAATTTACAGCCGAATTGGGGGTTAAAGTTTAAGTGAGAGGGGTTAAATTTTGCGCTAGTTCAATTAAGTTACTTTATGTTACTTTATGGGCATACTCGGTAAGTTAAGTTTGAATAGGGGAGAGACTGAAGGCTGGGGAGGAACAGATAAAGATGAGGGGACAACAAGAAAGGCGTCCTCGTGCAGATCAGTTGGGACAGCCCCCCAGGAGAAGAGGGGGAGGAGATGGGAACTCATCTACTCCTTCCCTGCCAGCGGATGGGGATTTAACAAAACAGGTTAGGTCGCTCGGTTTAGATCGCCAAATGGCAGAAGGTCAGATTCAGGATGTGGGGTCTTAACACCCCAACTGGGGGGGGGGGGGCTAGAAGGTAATTCCATTAGTTGGTATTTGTCATTCTTCAGTTGTATTTACAGTTGTTCCATTTGCTAGTTTCGATTTTGGTGGGGAACCTTGTACTAATACTCGCGCATTGTGGGTAGTCAGTTCTGGTCCATCAGACGTGAGGCTGATTTGGGACATATCCATTATCAGTGTCGGGTTGCCATAGGCATCCTCCTCTTTGTTCATTGCCTTCTCTATTTAGTAGCGTCAAGTTCAGGTGTCATTTCTGGGTGTTCAGTCAGTAAGGATTTATTGATAAGGAAACATCCCCTTACTTAAGGTCTTTGCTGCTCTTTTCTTGCTCGTTTGGTGCGGGTCTATGGTCTGCTTTGTTAATCTCCTGCGTTGTTATGCAGTGCAATCAATGTCCTCCTGCTTGCGAAAAGATCCTGCGCGAACTTACTTAACGCTTTGTATTCTTCTTCCGTGTCCGGTAAAAGGTGTTCCCGGTTAGGGGAAGGTACGTAGCCTTGGTTATTAGGATGCTTCGGAGATCCTCATAGCATTCACACTCATACATTATGTGTTGCCAAGTCTCTAACTCTTCGCATCCACAATTTGGGTCGTCTACAATTCTCATATTATTTAGTTTGGCATTTATGGCACCATGGCCCGTTAGCAGGTATGTAGTGTGTAATCCTGGGAAACACCAATGTGGGGTTCTGGAGTAGACTCTGCTGACTCGGGGTATGAATTTTCTTGTGATTCCTCCTTTACAAGATTTGGACCATTCTCTTGCCATTCCTGCAGTAGGTGCAGCATCAGCCGCGTTTTTTCCTGTTTCCGATTATTCGCCGGATCTGTTGTGTACCCTATGAACGTCGTTTGGATTCCTCTAGAGAGCATGTAAATTAGCCCACAACGCACCACCTCGAGCTTCCATAGTACCAAGACGACAGTGCGTGAAACATCAAGACAACGTGACATCTCCGCCTGCGACTGCCCGGCTCCAAATTGTCCAACGGCCCGCCAGCTCAAAGAGTCATCTAAACGACGATTACTTACCATCCTAGGTACTGGAGAGTTAACTATCCCACTGAGCAAACAAAAAAAAAAAAAAAAAAAAACGGGAATGAAATGATGTGGTCTCAACCTGTGTTTTTATAGGCATGAATAATTTGCATAATGTGCGGCTCTGTAAGGTGGTGGATCGATTTCTATTGGATACTCAGAATTTTCGTGCCAGGATGCCTATTATATGAAATATTCACAGTCAGTGACACTGTTCACAATAAAATGTTCATGAAAAACATTTTGTTCTGTTAATGTTGTTGAGCAGTGTAGAAAAACCGTTATTCTACTCTTTTTTTTTTTATTATTTATATATAATAGAAATAAATTGCACGTATAGGATCTATGCCGTTTTTGTGTTTTTTATTACGGAAAAATCGAGTTTTCTGTTAAAGAATCGCTTATGGAAGAGTTTATGGAATCATAAACCATATAATCTTGTTACGGGGAACCTGTAAAATAAACAAATATCATGTGTATCGCTTTACGATAAGAGCCTTGATTAGATGCGTGTTTTGCATAGAAATTGTTTATAGAACATATATGCATAGAACATAGTGTGCTTTGAATAGAAACTACTTAGAGGCACCAGTATACCGTGCTTTGAATAACAATTGTTGAAAGTTACCTAAATAGATTAGATCTGATGTTAGGACGTGCTCAGAGGTTAGTGCTTCCTTTAATGGTATTAATATTAGTATCACTATTGCCAGCATGATGCATGGCAGAAAAAGCTTATACAGCATAAAAAGCAAAAAAAAAAAAAACTTAATTTGCGCAAACCTTCTTTAAATTTATTCAAACTACCCATCACTAGCAAAACACCAGTGGAAGCTTATTCCAACAATTGATTACTCTTTGACTGAATGCGAATTTCCTTGCATCTATTCTGCGACATTCCCTTTCCCATTTGAATTTACATCCTCTTGCAAAGGCAAAAGGTGCCATCAGCATTTAGTTCGCTTAACCTTTTTAAGGCTTTATACATTTCAATTAGGCGAACCACGCCGATATTTAACTTCCAAAGACTATAATTTAAAGGACCAACTCCTTTCTGGTAAGAGTATTCTTTTTTGTCCCCATCTAACCATGTTCTTCTTAGCACCCTTTCTAACCTGATTTGTATTCTTCCTAAAATCAGATTTGCATATCTGTTTACAGTATTCCAGATGTAGCCTAACAATTGCCTTATACAAATGATAATCGATTCTTTATGCTTGCTGCAAAGTTCCTGTATAGCTCTAACAAAATATCTTGGGCTGTTCCAACAGATTGCTTGCATTGACCAGAGAATTTCATGTCAGACTGTATTATCCCTAGATCTTTTTCGTACTTCACTACGTTGAGATTGGTACCACCCAAATTGTATTCTCTTCTGGGATTACTGCTACCCAAGTGCAGTTTTATTACTGTTTTATTACTGTCAAACCACAATTGCCATGTTCCAACCCATCTTTTGATTTATTTAGATCCACTTGATATATCATATCCTGATTACTGTCATTAATTACTCTGCACACCATCTATTATCCGCAAACAGACATCAAACTTGAAATATAATTAATAAATACTGTATTAAAATCAGTAAGGGAGTTCTGTCCTCCACACACCGGGTGGTAAAGACCTCAGTTCGAATCCCGTCGATGACAGGAGGAATTTTTATGGGTCTTTTTCACAACCTGACTGAATTAGTCGGTCTCAGGCGAGAGTAGCATGGTTTTTTCTACCGGAAATTCGGTTTTTTTAAGTCCAGCAGAACAGAAAATCGACCTGTGAACATGCGCAATTTACAGTCTATATACACGGAGCAACATGGCCTTAGTTGCTGCTGCGGTGCTCCTAAAACCCAACAACAACTATAACTCATACAGTAGAACGATCGTGCATATAGTACAGCATCAAAAGTTTTACTGAAACCTTGATACCGTATATGATGTCGAAGTTATTTTTGCATCCAGTTCCTTTGCAACAACATCATAATAGCTAATCAGATTGATGATGCATGACCTCCCTTTAATTAATCCATGCTGTGTTCTTTCCTACCAAGATGAACTTGCATTTTCTCTTTAACTATTGATTCCGTTATTTTCTTGGCACAGGAGTTACACATATTAGCTTTCACTGTTAATAACAGCTTAAATCAGCTCATTTTCGCGACTTTGTCACGCCATATTTTTTTGAGATATTAAAAACAAGGAGAATGAGTTGTGGCTAGGTCATACTGAATTTCAATGATGGTGACTCTTCCGCTGATAGCATATCAGCAATTTGTCCTTACATGAGACAGCTAGACGTTTGAACCATGCAAAGCAACCGCTGCCGAAATAGTAAGGAAAGAATGAGGAAGATATAGGTGTGTGCAACAAGTCGCCTACGCAAAGAAAGGCGCCTCCATAGCCAGGTGGGAAGGAGCAGCAGTGCGCAGCACACGCTTCTTGATTAGACCGGGGTTCGAGCCCGTCACCACCAAATACGGAGAATGCGGAAAGGTCAGGGAATGACCACTGCATATTCACGGAGCAATATGGCCTTAGTTGCTAATGCCCCTAAAAACCAAATAACAATAACGCAAAGAAACTGATGAAAAGGAATTGTAATTCTTCTCCGTCAGTTGTTTTAACCTAGCAGACTAATGGAAAACCATTTACAGGGTGTTCGTCAATCAAAAAAATTGGGAACTTTATAAGTTTCTCATTGAGATTTCTCAATTCCACTGCCGTTGCTGGAGTTCAGAAATTCTTTGTTTGCGTGCTTATTTTGTAAGCAACCGGTCAAATCTGTTCTACGATTTATAAAAGCTGAATCCTTTTGAAAGTATGACGCATTTTGTTTTTTCTGTTTATATTCGACATCTTCGGAAAGATGACGACTGCAAACAGAAAAGGAACGATGCACCTGATAATTAACTCATAGGATGCATATAAATTATCAGGCGACACAAAAGCCTATGGTAGATATAAGCTAGTCTGTAATCAAGTCACAAGGGAGGTTAAGTGAGGGGAACGAAGGGGGTCCTCTTACCAATAAAGGCTTAAGTTCTCAAATTGCAGCGTCTATAGACTAGGCACCTGCGAGGTGATCTGATTGCGGTATATAAGGCCTTGAATGGTTTGAACAGGCTTAATGCTGATGGGATTCTTCCTCTTGCTCAGATTACGAACCTAAGGGGGCATAAATTCAAATTAAGGAAAGACAGTTGTAGAATAGATGTGCGTAAATTTGCGTTTAGCCAGTGAGTAGTTGATTACTGGAACAAACATCTATCTGTCGTTGTGGAAGTTGATAGCTTAAGTAAATTCAAGAAAGAACTAGACAAAGTTTTGGAGCGAATGAATGGGTGAAATGGGAAGGCTTTTTTTTTTTTTTTTTTTGACTGATGCTGTATAACCTTGCTTTCTTGCATCATATGCCTCTGCTAATGCTAATGATAACTCTGTTTTTATATTATTTTATTTTTTAATTACGGAAGTGCA
Organism: Mastigoproctus giganteus; assembly: GCF_048544385.1. NCBI lineage: Eukaryota > Metazoa > Arthropoda > Arachnida > Uropygi > Thelyphonidae > Mastigoproctus > Mastigoproctus giganteus. Next base: position 225,460,832 of record NC_143581.1, on the reverse strand, counting down.
GCACATGCCCACTGAAACAGTTTTTGAATTTGTTCGTAGTAAATTTAATGCTATTACCTCTATGACAGATATATTTCAGTATGTTTCTAATTTTTAGAGAATAGATATATTTTTTTTAGTTGCTGGGTTATTTATTTAATAATCATTTTATAAAAACAATTTTTTCTTTAAACCGGAAATTTTTGACATTATTTCAATTATTTAATTATTTTAGCACGTGTCATGACATATTCAGAACTATGTATACATCTCCAGTTGTAACAAACGATTATTTGAATTTGTCGAAGTAGTTTTGGAGATTGGTGTCAGGAGATGCAAATCAGGGAACATTTAATTTTTACAAAACAAACTGTAGTAATGAAGAGTGTCCATCATTAAATGAGTTTGATATGAGTCGCACCAAAATAGGTAAGTCTATGCGTGCTAAAAAGTATTGTATTAATCGCAAATTTCGTCCATACGGCGATTTCAGTAAATTTGCCGATTGCTGTATGTTATGCCTTCGTGAGGACTGTTCTAAGCCAATTTTGCAAAGAGATATCCTTACAAATTGTCATAATTCTTGGATTGAACAGCCATATTTAAATAAACTTGCCGATTGCTGTACCAGCTTTCGTAAGGACTGTTCCAAGCCAACCTTGCAAAGAGATATCCTTAGTAATTATCATTATTCTTGGATTGAACAGCCATATTTCAATCCCTTAAAAAGCGAAATGTTTTTACATGACAGTAATAGAGATGGAAGCGATATTTCTGGAGATAATTGGCATAATGATCTTAACTCTCTTAATTTCAGTCTGAGTAAAAGGAACAGTGCTAACCCGTGGAGTGATGCCGATTTATCGTTTTATCGTTCCGATAAAGACCTGTGTACGGAACAATTTTCTCAACGATGTCTTGAAAGAAAAACGTGGGAACATCACTCAGAAAATGATTATATTTCTAATGGACAGTTTAGTAGAGTAAGAAATGATCCACTTAAATCAAAGGAATGTCCCAGCGAAATGCAATCCTGTGAAGAGATATTTTCAAAGCTCTCTATCGGAAGCAGGGAGAGATCCAGTTATATCCCTACGAAGAAGGCAGATCTCTCTCCAATAAAGAATATAATTAAACAAGTAGTTAGCTATAATAAAATGATAGACAGAAGAAATCAGTTACGTAGAACCAGGACCATGAAGAAAGCTGAAGAAATGCTGGCTGCTAGAACGAAAGAATTATCTCGGAGTTCTGTCACTGATTCTCCAAATGATTCCGAATTCAAAGAAAGCGCTGTGATATCTGAAAAACAGCGACGAAAGAAACACGCATGCGTGCTTAAGACTTCTTAAATGAAAAAAAAAAAAAAAAAAAAAATATTTCGCAATCATGTAAAAAAGAATTGTTAAATTTCTGTCCAGTGATCTTATATTATTTTTGTGAAATAAAATTTGGATTTATGATAAAAAATGCTTTCGATTTTTTTTTCGATTTTTTTTTTTTTTAATCATGGAAATGTCAAATATTATCATTAATGCTGATTTTATATGTATTTAATATTGGAAATCAAACGCTTTTGGTGTAATCACGTTCAATAAATTTATGGAACAATTGTGGTTCTTTTGCTCAATTTATTATATATTTATTATTATTATTATTGTTATTATTATTTAATATTAACTCAGGTCATGACTGTTGTGTTTGTCAAACTTTAGTTAGAAGACATTTTTTATATACGTGGCAAACATTAGTTTGCCACGTATATAAAACATTAGGGTGCTAAGAAGAAGAGACAGAAACCATTGCAAGAAGAGCTGGCCAGGGTTGCCTGAGGGCTACATCAACCAGAACAGACCACTATTTGGCTGTAACAGTAAGACAGAATCCTACAATGTCCTGTCATTAACTGTCTCTTGAGGTTGTGGCAGCCACAGGTGAAGACATTTCCAATCGGACTGTGTTAAGAAGGCTCAATTCAAGTGGTCTCTACGCAAGGAAGCCAGTGGTCTGTCTCCCATTAACCCCAAACCACGCAAAGCGTGTCGAAACTGGTGTCATGAACATTTGACTTGGAGCCCTGACAAATGGGGTACAGTTCTGTTCTTTGATGAATCCCGTTTTAGCCTGCAAACTGATTCTAGACGTTATTTTATCTTGCGACAACGAGGAATGCGGTACCATCCCTCCAACGTCAGAAAGGAACATGAAGGCGGTGTTCTCGTGTGGAGCGCGATAATGATCCATGGCACCACCACTCTTCATGTTTTTGATAGGGGTGCCGTAACTGCTCACAGATATCGAGAACATATCCTTGAACCCTATGTGCGACTTTTTACGGGTGTGTTTGGTCCAGATTTTCATGCACGACAACACCTCAACGCATATAGTTCAAGTGGTGGAGAAACATCTTCAAACTGAAGATATCAAACGACTGCCGTGGCCAGCACGATCGCTAGACTTAAATCCGATCGAACATGTGTGGGACGCTCTTGGACGTCACATTGCACGCTTACAGCCAACTCATTTGGTGAGCTAAGGTCTGCGCTGGTGGAAAAAAAAAAAAAAAAAAAAAAAAAGATTTTTTGGCACAGAATCTTATAAACACCCTTATATCGAGCATGGTTCACCGCTGTTAGACCTGTTCAGCCGTTGGAAGGGATCATACGCCGTACTGATGTCATATGACCATATTTTCGAGCATCTTGTATCGACTTCTGCAATGTGACCTTTTTGGTAATTCTTATACAATCCCTATAAATGTTCTTTATACCTGTCAGAAGTTTCTCGCTGTCTCCTCATTTCATCGTTATTCTATGGTTCACCACCATACCAAATTTTGTCCAGCCTCATTACAAGCTGCACGAGTTACAGCAAGTTTTCTACGTGTTCTGGTAATTTTGTTGAGCAGTGTAGGTTCTCTTTTCGCTTTTTTTTTTTTTTTTTTTTTTGGCACCTAGAGAAAATCATTTCACGTAGTATTTATTAGGCATTAGGTATGTTGAGGGTCTGACGGCTCCTGGGATTTCTCCCATCTCCATGTATGTTCTGTGTATCAGACAAGCCAGGAATTTAAAGGTGTGTGGGGTATGTTGTGCCCATTGTTCGTCCGGCCTGTTAGCTGCCGGGCCCCTAGTGAGAACCGACGTTACCAATACCAGCCACGGGAAGCCAGCCAGGTGTTACCGATATTTGTACTCTGGCGTGTCCTGCCACTTACTTTCCGGAGTGGCTAGGACAAAGAAAAAAAGATCGTGGTTGGAATTAGTGATACTTAACAAGTTAGTATTAATAATATGTGATGTGGGGCTGTACGGTAAAAAAATGAGTTTTAAATGCCAAATAGGTTCGGGCAAGAATTTTGATGTTTTTTTTTTAAATTTTTGACATGTAGGGCTAAACGCTGTGGAAGACAAAAGTTTGGGGGGAGTCTGAAGACCGGGGAGAAAGAAATTGGAAGTTAGGGGCCGATAGAGTAGATGGCCCTGCAGGCAGTGAGGTATGTCCGTGCCACACCAGAGTGAGAAAATTGGGGAGGCGAGAAGGGGAGGACAGGCAAGCCCCCCCCCCCCCCCCCCAAGGAGTTTGGGAAGAAAAATCCGCTCAAGAGAGTGCGGATTTTATTCGCCAATAGACTGTCTCTTGGGAGAGCGCCACCGTATATGGCCTCCGTCAGTTTTGCAGGCCCAGAAAGGCGTGCCATTGAGTCCCGTCCAGGTAGGACACTAATAGAGGGGGTTAAATCTGAGATGTCATCCTTCCTGACTGAATGTGGTCTGCGTCCTATTATCTGGTCATAATCAATGGGGGCTCACCATATAGCTAATAATAATAATGTCTACTCGTTATCTATCATTATCATGGGGTCATAATCAAGTCTACTGACTATCACTATAGGGATGTATCCATTCCGTGATGTTTACTAGTCTTTACACTACCTTTTATCGTTTTGTAGTGGGTCTATGCTGCACGGTCTTGGAGCAGTGTCCCTAGGTGTTTTGTCATGATTATTTAAAGGTGTTTTTCGCTTCCATTGGCAGTAATTATGTCTCTTGTGACTATATATTGTCACTTGTTTTTTCAAGTGCATTTTGTAGTCAGTCCAAGGTCTGTATAGTTGGCTCCTCTGTGTCGTCTCGCTGCTATTTGCAGGTTTGGTTTGTCTCATTCCGTTAAGGTCTTCTGTATATGGCGATTAGTGTTTGGCGCCTGGTAAATAATCCCTTGGCAAAATCAGTTAAGGCTAAGTATTCATCTTGCGAATCTAGTAGATGCGACTCAAGATCCCTGTAGATACTGAACTTTTCACGTGGTAAGGTGTATTTTGTGTCAAACGGCACCAGGGATTTCCCCATCTCCGCGTTGCTTTTATTGTGGGTGTACCAGTTCACTGGGAAGGCCAGAGATTTAAAAGTATATGGGTAAGTGTAAAGTGTATTGATGTCTAACGGCACCAGGGGGTTCCCCCATCTCCGCGTTGCTTTCATTGTAGGTGTACCAGTTCACTGGGAAGGCCAGAGATTTAAAAGTGTGTGGATTTTGTATATATGTAGTGTATCGTTGTTCATCTGGCCGTTTAGCCGCTGGACCCCTACTGAGGCTCAACGTTGCACACACCTCGCCCCGTGGGGGCAGACCAGGTACCCAGTAGTCTTAGACATTTACTCTGGCAGGTCCTGCCACCTAGTTTCCTGAGATTTCAGTGGCAAGGACCTAAAAAAAAAATTAAATAAATTAAAAAATAATAATAATAAAATCCATGTATATGCATACATATATACATTTGAGAACGATAGGACGCATGAGAGGATATCGCTAGGTCTTAGATAGTCCGAATTTTGGGCGAAAAGTAATTTGGAAATGTTAAAATTTTGACGTGTAGGGCATACGCTTACATACAGATAGAGTGGGGGGGAGACTGAAGACTGGTGGGAGAAAGACAGAAGTGGGGTCAATAGAGTAGACGGCCCCGATTTTCGGTGGGGCATACCCATGCCCCACCAGGAAGGAAAGTGGGAGGGGCGAGGAGACAGAAGAGACCGACCCCTTCCCCCCGCCAGGGATAGGGTTTTCAAGTGAAGGGGGCTAGGACGCCCTCTTCAGATCGTCATATGGCATCAGGTAGCTTGGCTGCGATGTCTTCTCCGGGATTCACAGCATAGCTTGACATTCATGGGGCGAGCCCCGGCCGTGTTTTCATGGATTTCTCCATTTTGTGGTTCAAAGTCAATTCCGGCAAGTGGCATTGAGCGTCTTTCTTCTGGTGAAGAGGTCCTGCGCAAACTGGGAGTGGGCTCTGTACTCCTCTTCGGTGTCCAAGAAGTGGTGTTCCAATCCTTTTGGAAGGTCAAATCCTCGTGATGAGGATACCTCTGAGGCCCTCATAATGTGGACAGTCGTATACTAGGTGATTTCAACTTTCGACCTCCCCGCATGTGCAGTTGGGGTCCTCCGTGAGGCCAAAGCTAAATAGTTTCCCATTGTATGGTCCATGACCGGTTAATAAGGTTGTCATGTGCAGTCCCGGGAAGAACCAGGCTGGCTGTTTGGGATAGATTTTCTCCAGGTTGGGTAGGTATTTACGAGTGATTTCCCCTTTTGTGGTTTCACTCCATCTCCTCTGCCATATTTGCAAGAGGTAGGTCTACAGTCGTGCTTTCTCAGTTTTATGGTTACTCGCTGGATCAGTTGTATAGTTGAGATGTGTAGTGGCGACGTCTTTAGATAGCAGGTGTAGTAGCCCGGTTCTGGCGGGCTCCAGATCAAGGGGAGCGCCCCAGCGATTACCAGGAGTGCTAACTGTGCTACAGGCAGGCGTTGTTGTTAACAAAATTCTCCGTTGTATCATGTCCAGGATTCTTTTGTTTACTGCCAACGTCGTTTTCGGAACCATATTGCGGATGCATACGTGATTGCCGGTAAAAATGTCGTCTTATTGTAAAGGGTTTGGACTCTTTTTTTTGAAACCCCAATCTTTTCTAGTGACTCTAGCCACCAATGCGGAGTAACCTCTGATTTTTTTTCTTACATATTTTAGATGTTCTTGGAATGAGAGGTTGTTGTCAAGGGCGATGCCTAAGTATTTCAGCTGGTTCAGTAGCTTGATGGTAACGCCGTCTATTTTGATTTGTGGCGGTCGCTGCAAGTTGAGGGTGCCTTTAAGTAAGATCGATGCTGTCTTTGTAGGTGATATGTTTAGCTGGTTTCTGCTAGCCCATTGTTGAAGTTGCTGTAGTGCCCTATTTGCTTGGGTCTCCAAGTCAGCCCTGGAGTCGGCCTCTATAGTCATGATGAGGTCATCCCCAAAGGCCTGCGCACCGACGGGTCCAAAGTCCATCCCCAGGAACTCGTCGAGGACCATATTCCACAGGAGTGGCCCAAGCACCGACCCCTGCGGACAGCCCCTGTGTATGAACCTTAATTTTTTGATACTGATTATTACATAGAAAAATTTCAATTTTTCTATGTAATAACTAACTTTCAATAACTTTGTAGAGGTTGGTTGGGACTGCGGCCTCCCTCAGCCTGGCCAGGACGCTCGGCCACCAAAGTGAGTGGAACGCCCCGGCGAAGTCAACGGAGATGACTATCAAGTACTTCTTGCTGAAATCCTGTGATATCCTGAGTAGATTACCCAATGCGTCAACCGTTGAGATTCCAGGCTTAAAGCCGAACTGGTTCGCAGCCACTAGGCCAATAGCTTCATAGTGGTTAAGCAACCTTCTTTGCAGCAATCTTTCAAATAGCTTACTAGCCACTGGGAGCAGCACGATGGGTCTGTAAGATTCCGGGTATTCAGGATTTTTTGTAGGATTTTTAATGATGAGTTTTAGGTCGGCCGTTTTCCATGCGTCTGGGAATTTTCTTGTCTGTAGGCATCGGTTGTAGAGGTTGAGTAGTAGCTGCGATGCGCATTCTACTGTTTTCTTTAGCGTTTCTGGTTCCATCATGTCTGTCCCTGGGCATTTTCTGTTCCGAATTCGAATTCGGTTCCGAATTCTTTAGCCACTAGGAACCTGGCTGGCTGGCCTCAGCCTGGTAGGCTGAGGAAACCCATTATAAATGGAAACACTCCTCTTGAAGAAGATGTGCATCTATGGACAAATTCAATGGAAAAGTTTTTGGTGAAACTCAAATCATTGCTGTTGATATTTCAAAGGCTTTTGATCGTGTTTGGCGTAAAGATCTTCTAAATAAGCTTCCCTCCTATGGTTTTCCAGCTGTTCTTTGTGATTGTGTATCCAGTTTTCTCTCTCACCGCTCGCTGCGGGTGATGGTAGACGGCTCTCTGTCTTCTAACTTCTCCACTAATGTTGGTGTTCCCCAAGGTTCAGTTCTTTCTCCCACTCTTTTCCTCTTGTATATTGATGGCCTTTTTCCATTGACCGGAAATCCTATCCATAGTTTTGCTGGTGATAGCACATTACTTTCCACCTCCAGTTTGAGAAACCCTGCCTTGCTCAAACAGCTTCAACTTGTTGAGTATCCATTTCCAAATTCTTAAATGCTGATTTCCAGGCAATTCTCCAGTGGGGCAAAGAAACTTAATTTCAATCCTTTTAAAGCTCAGTCCTGTCTTATATCTCACAAAAAGGATTCTTCTGCTCCTAAGCTTATCTTTGGAGACACTCCGATTTCTAGGCAAGATGATATATATATATATCTTTTGGGGATTACCCTGACATCTAATCTCTCTTGGCACAAGCACATTACAAATATTGCTTCCTCTGAAAAAAACTTAGTTTTCTCTTTCGCTGTCGGTGGTACTTTTATTCAAAACAGCTGTTCACTCTGTACAAATCGCAAATACGCCCTACCATGGTATATTGTTCCCACAACTGGGGCGGTGCCCCCTAAAGGCCTGACGTAGCCCAGTGGTCAGGAGCGACAGTGCATAGCACGCGTTCCTTGAGTGGACCGGGGTTCAAGCCCGTGACTACTAAATACGATAAATATTTGTATTGACGATTTATTGTAAACTCTACTGACTTGGTTGTCGTGCCGGAGTATAAACAGAAAATTTATTTAAACCTCTCTCAGGCTTCTAGATTCCATTCGGAAGAGGGCAGTTAGGTTAATTAATGACTCATCTCTAACAGAGTCTGTTCACTCTCTGTATGATGCACGTTCTGTTTCTGCCGCATGTCTTTTCTACCGATGGCTACTTCCATGGGCACTGTTCTTCTGAATTGGTTTCTATAATTCCCACTCTTTCTTTTAAAGCAGTCCGAACACGTGACGCAACCAGCCAACATCCTTTTACTGTCGAACTTCAAACTCACAGAACCAACTTTTCTTCTTCCTCATTTATTCATTCAACCTCTGTTTTCTGGAACAACCTTCCTTCATACGTATTTCCTGAAAATTCCAATCTAATAAGTTCAAGTCTAATGTTAAAAAGTATATTCTTTCATCATTTCAACCTAGAACCCATGCACGATACTAAGTACTATAAGTTCTAAAAAAAAAAAAAAAAAAGAAGTACCTATACATAACAACAAATACCACCACCACCCAGATGGCACCGTTTCGAAGCTTGTTGGCTTACTCATCGGTGGGTGGGAAGGTACCCTGTTGTTGCAATAGCGACAACCCGGTTATGAAGTATAACTCCACAATATAGAGATGCTTGATGGTTTGCATGGTTTAATCTTAAACTATTTCTTGACTAAACGTCCAAGAATACGAAAAAGGTTGTTTATTCAAGGGTAATGCACTTCCATCATTTCTACTACCAGGTAGTATGCATGCATCTGATTATACCTCGCATTACCCATGCATAAACAACCTTTTTCATACTCTTGGACGTTTAGTCAAGAAATAATTTTAGATATTTATTTAACATGATATACTGTAAGATAGTAAAGTAATTATAAGGAATTGTGGGAGATTTCTTTGGCAATTCTTTACTTTTAATTTTAGTTTACTTTATTGTTTATTATTAGTTATATTTTGTAGTTTACAATAATATACCTATGTAAATCTAAGCAGATGCCATTACGGAATTTTTAGTGCGAAACCCCTGGAACACTTTCGCGAACCCCTGTTGGGAACCGCTGCATTAGATAATTTGTGAAGGACACTCTGTTTAAAAACCGAAGGAAGATTAGTGGTAATAGTTTATCTCTTTGGTAACAGAGGGCGCCAGCTTACCAATGTATTTGGAATGAGAGTTGAAAATTAAAGTTCATATGTCTGTACGTCCAAAGGGCTAAAGAGATGATATTTTTCATGTATTTTGTTTTTGCATTGTAATTATTACTCTATTTTGAATGATGCGTGAGTAATTATTTAACACCGATTTAGTACAGTCGTTCTATTATTATAAACTTGCCATTTGACGTTTTTATTATTATTTTTTTTTATGTGCGAAATTCATGAAAAAAAAAAAAATCCCTTGGCTTTTGAATACAATTTACAAAGTTTGTAAATTAAAAGATAACACCGAATACTATTCACATGGAATAGCATCGAATCAATTTACTCAAATAAAATTGCAAAATCAGTTCACATGAAGTGACTTGATGCTACTTCTTTCATATATACATCACCCTAACAAAAGTATTTCCACAACATTACATTACACTACACTATTGGTTCAACTATTACCATTCCATTACTTTTGGAGAAATATGCATTTTTAATGAACAAATGAGCTGTAAAGTACTCCTTTGCCAGCCCCCCCCCCTGCCCTGCTTCAGCATCCATCAGGGTCTTTTAGGAAGCAGCAAGAATTTGCATCCATTTTTTCTCAGTTCATTGGTACACTGGCGCCCTCTGGCACTGCAAAAAAAGCAAACGCCCTATAATATATCCAAATATACTTTCTGCAATTCGGCCCATTCCAACAGTGACGATTTGCCAGTACCAGTGCACCCCAAAAAACTTGGGGGGCACCGATCGAGTTCAAGTTGAGGATTCCCTGAAGCCTCCATTTCACAAGATGTTGACTATCAGCCAGTAAGATCAGTTAGTAAGGTACATCTAATCAAACAAGATGAGTTGAATGATTTGGTTCGCTACTTAAATTTGCCGAAAGAACAAGCTGAACTGTTAGGTTCTAGGTTACAGCAGTGGAATATACTCGCAGCAGGAACAAAGAGGACTTCTAAAAGAACTAGGTGTCCTGCATAAGTCAGATGAATGGCGTTTATTCATAGGTGCCTCAAAGTTTAAAAGCAGTTTTGCTTCATAATGGTAACGAATTTCCATCAGTTCCTGTGTTTCTTTCAGTTGGACTTAGAGAAAGTCACGAAAGCATGTCTAAGGTTCTACATGCTATAAAATACAAGGATTATGGTTGGAACATATGCAGTGATCTTAAGGTTTGCTTGTTGGCTTGCATGGGGGGGGGGGGGTTTCACAAAATGTTTTTTTTGTGTGTTTGTGGGAGAGCCGTGCCACAGAAGAACATTATGTTGTGCAACATTGGGACAAGCGGGACAAGATCATACCAGGACAATGTAATGGAAAATATATTCGTTTAGTGCAATAAAACAAGATTCTTCTTCCACCCCTGCAAATCAAACTTGGATTGTGATGAAAAATTTCGTGAACGGATTAGATAAAGCGGGTAACGGACATACTTGAGAAGTGCGTTTCCTTATTTAACATATGCCAAACTTAAGGAAGGAATTTTCGTAGGACCCCAAATTAGGAAACTCATGAAAAATGATGTGTCTGAAACCCAGTTAAAGGAGGTTGAATTGGCAGCTTGGCGATCATTTAAGGCGGTAGTGCATGGTTTTTTGGGTAACAGGAAAGAAGAAAACTATGAAACGTTGGTGTCTAATTTACTCGAATGCTACAATAACATGGGCTATCGAATGTCGTTGAAAATTCATTTTCTTCGTTCCCATCTCGAATTTTTTTCCGAAAATCTGGGAGATATGAGTGATGAACAAGGGGAGCGGTTTCATCAAGATATTTCCATGATGGAAGAGCAGTACCAAGGTCGCTGGGATCCTGTAATGATGGGGGATTACTGCTAGTTCCTTGTGAGGGAGAGCAGGAATACAAGAGAAAATCCCGCAATAGCAAACATTTAAGGACAATTACAGGTATGCTGAATATATATCATTGAAATATAGCTATTTCGCTATGATTTATGATACTTTTTCTGAAGTTAAATGAGTTATAGATGACATATGTATCACAACTTGAATTATACATACATATCCCTTTATTTTAACATTAAATGTTGGTGCATCTTTTGATGTAGACGCCATAGAGAATTTTTATGGTGATTTTCGGAATCAGCGCGTTTATTTCCCCCAGAATCTCATATTTTCATTTCGGAAGTATGAAAAAAATATTTTTTGTTGGCTAGTGATATTATTGGAACTAATTAATAATACAATCATCCTTACTGTTGGTATTGTCCATATATGCGAAGAAGCCGGAGCCTTTTACTACAAAATAAAATAATAAAAGTAGGCACCACCTAAATTATCAAACCGCTTCTCATAGACACTTAGAGAAGAGGTGGTATTTGTATAGGGCACGGGTTGCATATCTTTCCTTTTGGATATTCATTTTCGCTCTTGTTGAGCGCGAGGCCTGATTGCGACAATTATTTGCTTTTGGACTTTGACCACTCAGTTTTCATATTTTGCTAGTTTTACCATATACTCTATGTTGTTGTTTGTTTGTTATTTTGGTTTTTAGAAGCATTAGTAACTAAGGCCATATTGCCCCGGGGATATGCGGTGGTCATTCCCTGACTTTTCCGCATCCTCCGTATTTGGTGATCACGGGCTCGAACCCCTGTCTAATCAAAAAGCGTGTGCTAAGCACTGCTGCTCCTGCCACGGAGGCTCATATACTCTACAAAACAGAACGATATACTCTACAAAACATATATACTCTACAAAACAGAACGATAATCTGCATTAATAATCTTATTGCAATTACTTCTACTCTTTCTAAAGTAATGGAGAAATCAATTAACCGCCAACTCTTGAACTACCTAGAAACCTTCCGTCTGATCAACGATCGCCAGTATAGATTCCGTCAGTGTCGATCCACTGGTGATATTCTGGCTTATGTTACTCATTTATGGACAAATTCAATGGAAAAGTTTGGTGAAACACAAGCTTGTTTGTTTGTTTGTTTTGTTGGTTTTTAAGGAGCATTAGCAACTAAGGCCATATTGCTCCGGGATATGCGGTGGTCATTCCTTGACCTTTCCGCATCCCCGGTCTAATCAAGAAGCGTGTGCTGCGCACTGCTGCTCCTTCCCACCTGGCTACGGAGACGTCTATGAAACACAAGCAGTTGCTCTTGACATCTCGAAGGCTTTTGATCGGGTTTGACATAAAGGTCTTCTAAACAAGCTTCCATCTTATGGTTTTCCAACTGTTTTTTGTAATTGGTTATCCAGTTTTCTCTCTGATCGCTCACTGAGGGTGATGGTAGGTGGCTCTCTGTCTTCTAACTCCTGCACTAATGCCGGTGTCCCCCACTCTTTTCCTCTTGTATATTAATGACCTTCTTCCATTGACTGGAAATCCTATCCATAGTTTTGCCGATGATAGCACATTGCATTCCACTTTCCATTTTGAGAAACCTTGCTTTTCCTCTTGTATATTAATGACCTTCTTCCATTGACTGGAAATCCTATCCATAGTTTTGCCGATGATAGCACATTGCATTCCACTTTCCATTTTGAGAAACCTTGCCCTGCTCAATCAGCTACAACTCCTCGAATATCCGCTACCAATTCCTTAAATGCCGATCTTCAGGTAATTCTCCAGTGGGGCAAAGACAACTTAGTTGATTTCAGTCCTTCTAAAACTCAGTCTTGTCTTATATCTCGCAAAAAGGATTCTTCTGCTCCTATGCTTATCTTTGGTGACAGTCCGATTTCTAGGCAAAATGATATATCTCTTTTGGGGAATACCCTGATTTCTAGTCTCTCTTGGCACAAGCACATTACAAATATTGCTTCCTCTGCATCTAAAAAACTTGTTTTCTCTTTCGCTCTCGGTGGTACTTTACTTCTAAAACTCAGTCTTGTCTTATATCTCGCAAAAAGGATTCTTCTGCTCCTATGCTTATCTTTGGTGACAGTCCGATTTCTAGGCAAAATGATATATCTCTTTTGGGGAATACCCTGATTTCTAGTCTCTCTTGGCACAAGCACATTACAAATATTGCTTCCTCTGCATCTAAAAAACTTGTTTTCTCTTTCGCTCTCGGTGGTACTTTACTCCCAAACAGCTCTTCACTCTGTACAAATCGCAAATCCGCCCTGCCATGGAATATTGTTCCCACAACTGGGGTGGTTCCCCCAAAACCTCTCTCAGGCTTCTTGATTCAATTCAGAAGAGGGCAGTTAGGTTAATTAACGATTCATCTCTAACAGAGTCTCTCCACTAGCTTTCTCATAGATGTACTGTTTCTGCTGCATGCCTCTTCTACAGATACTTCCATGGGCACTGTTCTTCTGAATTGGCTTCTATAATTCCGGCTCTCTCTTTCAAAACAGTCCGAATACGTGCCGCCACCAGCCAACATCCATTTACTGTCCAACTTCAAACTCACAGAACCAACTTTTCATCTTCCTTGTTTATTCATTCAACTGCTGTTTTCTCAAACACCCTTCTTTCATATGTTTTCCCTAAAAATTACAGTCTACAGAAGCTCAAGTCTAATGTCAACAAATATCTTTCATCTTCTCAACCTCCAACCCAAGCATGGTACTAAGTATTATAGGTTCTAATACCTCTCGTGTTTGGGATTTTCATGAAAAAAAAAATAAAAAAAAAAAAAAATCTTTGCCTTTTGCATCCCTCAATTCATAGGCGCTCCTGGTCGCTGAACGTGGAGTTTCTTTCCCACATTTTTATAATCTTTACAGAAGATTTTTCACAATTTATAAATAAATCTTTATTTGTCCTACCAAATTTAAAATATAGGTGTACATTGGTAAGTGACAAATTCTCTTCACGGCAGAAAATGCCAGGGGATTATCATAAAATGCGAATAAAAGAATGTCTAAAATATATAAGAATGGTTAAATATACACGAAAAGATGACATTTAAACTACATTACTCTTCACTACATTTCTGTCTAGAGTCCTGGCAATTGTAATACAAAAGTTCATCTTAACATCACATCCACTGATCAACTTGTGCGAGATATACATTATTCAATTGCGTACACACAGTTCTTGACAGAAATTCACACAACTATTAGGCAACAGTAGCCTCAGCGAGCCACACTGCGGTTTGTTTCCTATATTTCGGATCTTCTATGAGCCTTAGTAGGTCAATTCCGATGTGTAGGCACTGAATTGATTCTAACGCACTGGCGGGTATAAACCTGTCGGCCATCTTCAGTCTGTTGGTCTTCATTCTCAAGGATTTTGTGCCTTTTAATGCAGATGGCGGAATGTGCCACTCACAAACCTGCCAGAAGCATGGTGATGATGTCGTGCCAGTCACCATTTTGATTGTAGTTATTAATCGTTTCCAGGAAATGATGTCTGGTAAACGCTGCAGTTTAAGCTGTTCAGAGAGCTGCGTGGTCCTTAACTGTTGAGGGAGGTGGTGCTTATGGTTTGCCCACTTCAGCAGCCAGAATTCACTCGCATATATTCTCCTAATGTGGGTAGGGGTGGCTGACGCCCACAATTCAGCGCCATACAAAATGGCTGAATACACTGTGGTTCTTAAATATCGTGCGGTTGTTGCAGTCTGTTTCACGTGCAAGAGGTGCTGTTTTGTTGCCCAACGTAAGTAGTTCATTTTCTTTACAATCAGGTCAATATGAGACTTGAACATAAGTTTCATATCAAATGTTACTCCGAGATCTCTATGCGTCTCAACAACTGGGATAGGTTTGCCCTTAAGTTTCGGGTGTACGAGCGTATGTGTGATTGTGATGAGCATCCATCTGTATACCGAGATTTAAATCTTGTTTCACATTTCGTTCGACTAAACTTCATGATATTTCGTTACCCGACAAAATTTGATTGAACTAGTTTCACAGTATCTGCTATGCTTAATGGTTGCTCCTTTACCCAATGATATCACTGCAGCTACGAACCTTCATGGATAGCACAGTGGATATAATTGCCGTCTTCCCACACCCGGTTGAAAAGGTCCGCGTTCGAATCCTCTCGATGATGGGAGCTTTTATGCACAACGTGGATGAGTTAGTCGGTCTCAGGCGAGGGCCACTCATGGTTTTTTTTCCCGAAAAATATGATTTTTCATCCAGGAAATAGTAAACTAACCGAAGATTGTCTTACAATATTATTTTCTTTCTTTCTGTCAAAATGCGCTATCAGCTGCGCTGATCTTAACTACATTGGAGAGACGTGTTCGAAGTCGACTTCACCAGTTGCATTAAAAGGTTTCCTGCATGGGAAATGGCTAAATATTTCCATTGAAACTTTCCAAAAATTGATGGAAAGTTTGCTTAGGCTGGTTGATGTATTATGTTGTGTTTTTAGGCCTTATATGAATGGTTCTTGGTGTCCCAATGCTTTTGATAACATAGTATGTTATTGAATCGGGTCAGGAACAAAATATCTTTTTTTTATATATCATTTTTTTAAGTGTTAACAGAAGGGACGCTTTTCTAAGAATGGAATACACTTGAATAGAAGGGCTGCAAGAATATTTGTGTTTACTGATGGCTTGGAGGAGGAAGAGGGGAGAATTAGTAGTGTTAATAAGGCAAGGGAGCAAGCTTATAGAGCACCAACCAAAATAATAATTAAAAATCCACCACGTCCCATCTTTCCATTCTTTATAATACTAATTCTTCCTTAAATTTCTTCAAACTACCTCTTCCACAACACCAAATGGAAGCTTGTTCGAACAATCAATCCCTTTCTGACTGAAAACACATATCTGCATATCTATCCTGCAACTGTCCCTCCGCAATTTGAATTTATACCTCCTTATGTGTATTGTCTGAGTAAGGATGTCATTAGCATTTAAAGCCTTAAACACTTCAATCGGGTCACCTGGAAGGTGCGTTATTTCCAAACCTTGCAATTTACAAAACTGAAGCCTTTCTTGTTGAAAGAACCCTTTATGTCCCGCTCACAATTCTCGTTGCCCTTCTATGCACCCATTCCAGCAGATCCACATCCTTCTTGAAATAAGTGGCTATTTTCACTCTGTGGTTCAGTTAGTCGTCTCAATCGAAGATAGCAAGGTTTTTCCCCTCCCGAAACTCGGGTTTTACAGCAAAGCAACCAAACCGACCAGAAAATACATGCAGTTTATGAACGTAATACACGCGAGTGGATAGGTTGTTCTCTGGTAACTCTATTTTTTTTTTTTTTTTTTTTTTTTTGTCCTTTCTATGCACGTTCTACTCATCATATTCAAATTCCCTGTCCCTTTTGCTGAGTGGCACCATGTTTTGATATCCCTACAATGTGCGCATTTCATGTTGACCAGTACTTCAAATTCATCAGATTTGTTTACTCCTATCATTGGTGTACAAATACGCGTGTTTAATGGCACACGGAACAACAA
Organism: Mastigoproctus giganteus; assembly: GCF_048544385.1. Lineage (NCBI taxonomy): Eukaryota > Metazoa > Arthropoda > Arachnida > Uropygi > Thelyphonidae > Mastigoproctus > Mastigoproctus giganteus. The sequence continues at coordinate 225,444,356 of NC_143581.1, read as the reverse complement.
GTTAGTGTACAAACAAGTATACGAGCTATTAAACACGTATATAAGTGGCTGTGTTAGTCGGTCTCAGGCGAGGGTAGCATAGTTTTCCCTCCCGGAAACTCGGATTTTTCGTCCAGCAAACAGAAAATTGACCACAGAACACATGAAATTTACAGACATTATACACGGAGCAGTATGGCCTTAGTTGCTGATGCTCCTAAAACTCTTATTACAACAACAACAAACATATTTTGCTTCTATATATAACTTGTACCGTTCGAAACTTGCCACCATTGTGTAGTATCGATAGGGAATAGCATTACGTATATCTCGAACTTGATAGCCTAAGGCATAACGTAATACGTAGGACCGTACTAATCAATTAAATTTATAGATCTTTTTAATTTTTATTGTTAACTAAATTGTATTTAAACCGAAATCATGCCCCAAACTAGAGCAGCAAAGCAACTTGCCCAAAGTAACGAAAGTGCTGTGGTTCGCGGGAGAACCGTAGGGGACGAGTCTCCAACGCATCACAGGCTAAAAAAATGTGCAAAATGCGCCATGTTTGTGGATCTCCCGAACAGGACATGGTATAGCCATGGAGGATGTCTTTGTGTGTGCTCCAAGTGCAGAGAATGTGAAGAAATTAAGCACCAACTCCGCTTTCTGATGGGCGTCTATGAGAGCTTGAAGAGTTGGGTGGATGCCCTCGAAGGAATTAAAATGGGGGGGGGGGGAGCATCAAGTTCTCAGCTGCCAATCTCAACGCCAGAGCACACTCTTATGCACCAGAAAACACAGCGGCAACCTTCAGGGCAGAATGCGCTGGTCCCACAAGAGCTAGTTATTGTTGGTGACTCAATTGTCGGGGAAACGGGAAATATATTGTACAAAAAGGATAGTCTGCGCGGGTAGCACAGTGGTATCGTCACCGTCCTCCCCACACCGGGTGGAAAAGGCCTGGGTTCGAATCCCGTCGATGACGCGAGGAACTTTAATGGGCTTTTTTCACTCCGTGGCTGAGTTAGTTGGTCTCAGGCGTAGATAGCAAGGTTTTTCTCCCCAGTAACTGGGGTTTTTTCGTCCAGCAAAACAGGCAAATCAACCATAGAACATACGCAATTTACAGACACAAATACGGGTTAATATATTTAATTACGGGTAACCCTAAAATAATAATTTGTACAAAAAGGATAGATGAAATAGGACCAAGGTATGTCTGTCACGGGCAAAAATTGATGACGTTGTAGAGCAGATATCATATTTTAAGGGCACAAAAGGTGATATCGTTGAACACGTTGGCACTAATGACATTAAGTGTAGGAGATCTGCGGATTTACTAAGCAAATTAACCCCAGGGACTCACATCTGGTGAGTATGAGCTTGGCACACCCGGGGTTCTGAGCTGGATATCATCATTCTTTTTTTTATTGGTGATTCCTTTCTCTCTCTCTCTCTCTCTCTCTCTTGGGGTAAATTCAGAATTTTTTTTTTTTTTTGTTTTTTTTTTGGCTGGTGCAGCATAAGCCTCAGATTTTCTGCACCATATTGCTAATAATAATAATAAGTACAGGTCAATGCTGAAAAAAAGTCGCGAGTTAGGGTTAAAGTTGAAGGTGTCTGCAATCCTGCCCAGACACGATAGGAGGGAGTATATGATGAGAGTCTTGTCAATCAGTTCGGCCCCGAAGAAATTGTGCATACCTCATGGGGTAGAATTTTTCTCAGCATGATCTGTGATTGTTAACAGGAGAGATTGCTTCTACAGGGATGGGATACACTTAAATAGAAAGGGTGCAAGAATATTTGCTGACGCTATCGAGGCAGTGTTAGGTGGATCGGAAAACTGCTAGCTTGGAAATGATTCTTGCACTGCTTCTAGTGGAATGAGCAGCAGCCCAGAAAGCCAGGTGCTGGGGATTTCAGGAACTGCTGGGAGTCATAAAAGAAGGGCTGTGTTAGAGTAAGAGTAAGAACAGGTGCATGTATACTTGCATGTACACCAATACTAGGAGTATAACAAACAAATTTGATGAATTTAAAGTGCTGGTTAAGATATATAAGGCGGATATTGTTGGGACATCAGAGACATGGTGTCACACAGACATAAGCAGTGCAGAATTGGAATTTGGGGAGTACGATGTGTACAGAAAGAATAGACAGGATAGGAAGGAGGAGGGTTATGCTGTCAGTTAAGAAACACATAACATCTAAGGAAGTGCATCCAGTTGACATAGATGGACAGTGCAATGTTGAGTCAGTTTGGTGTGACATAAGCACTGGGAAAGCAAAAATGAGGGTAGTAGTTTGTTATAGGCCTAATGACTCTAATGAGTACAATGAACAATTATACAGAGAAATAGAGTGGGCCAGTAAATCAGAGTGTTTTATAATAGGGGATTTTAACTTCCCAGATATAGACTGGAACTTCTGCGTTGGCCACTAGCACACTAGCAGGGCTTTTGTGGATTTATTGGATGATTGTTTTCTACAGCAGCATGTTAGAGAGGCAACAAGAGAGAGGAACACTCTTGATCTGATTATCAGCAGTAATTATTCATGCATTAAGAATTTACAGATAAAGGAACCACTAGGTGGCAGTGATTACAGTGTACTGATGTGGGATTAACTTAAATATGTAACTACTATCAGTTGTAAAGGGAAGGGTTTTTGCTTTCGTAAAGGCGACTACAGTGGTCTCAGAGATTTGTTAGGTTCTGTACAGTGGGACCAACTGATGATGTTACCAACAGGGAATTTTAAATGGGAAGCATTGAAGGAAGTAATCTTGGAAGCTACTAGGCTTTTTGTTCCAACTAAGAAATACTGCTCCAGGTTCAGCCCCAAATGGATGTCAGATGAACTAATGAGACTCGTGGCAGAGGAGAAAAGCGCGTGTGATGCATATAAATTATCAGACGACACAGAAGCCTGTGGTAGATACAAGCTAGTCTGTAATCAATTCACAAAGGAGGTTAGACAAGCGAAGGCAGATTATGAAATTTCTTTGGCAAAGGATACAAAAAAAAAAACAGCAAAAACTTCTTTACTTATATAAACTCTAAAATAAAGGGGATGAATCAGATTGGTCCACTTGATATCAATGGTTTGACTGTAGATGATCATTCTCAGATAGCTGCCGAACTAAATGAGTATTTTGCATCTACATTTACATATGAGGAGTTATTCAAGGAGGAGAGGGCCAGATGTTTATCAAACTCTAACAAGAAGTTAAATGATTTTGTAATAACTGAGAGCAAAGTGGTGGAGAAATTGTTGAAGTTAAATATAAGAACGGCACATGGGGTGGATGGGATCTATCCAGTTATATTAAAGGAGGCGGTAAAGGAAGTAAGCAAACCCTTAGCCACAATTATGATAGCATCCTTGGACTCGGGGGAGGTCCTCATGGACTGGAGATGTGCAAATGTATCTCCAATTCACAAAGGGGAATCAAAGGGTGACACAAATAATTACAGATCTGTTAGTTTGACTTCTGTTCCAGGGAAAATAATGTAGTTACTGGTTAAAGAAGCATTGCAGGATCATTTAGAGAAGACTGCAGCAATAATTTTGACACAGCATGGGTTTGTCAAGGGGAAGTCTTGTCCGACCAATTTGATTGTATCCTATGATGTGCTCACAAAGGAACTGAATGCAAAAAAATAATTTTGATATCATATACTTGGATTTCAGGAAACCTTTTGATACTGTTGCACATGGAAGGCTGCTGTACAAATTGGAGCAATATGGCATTAAGGGCAAGTTGTTACAATGGATAAAAGGATGGTTGGCTGGGAGAAGACAGAGAGTGGTCATCAATGGGTACTGATCTACGTGGATTAATGTTACAGTGGTGTCCCCAGGGTTCAGTATTAGGCCCATTGTTGTTTTGTATATTTATCAATGATATTTATGAAGGTATATCAAACTTAATGTCAAAGTTTGCAGATGATAGAAAGGTTGGGACGGTTGTTAATGACTGTAATGACAGTATGCTGCTGCAACAGGATCTGGAAAAGTTGGGCAGATGGGCTGAGAAGTGGCAACTGAAGTTTAACATTGACAAATGTAAAGTACTGCATATGGGTAGCAGTAACTCCAGAGAAATGTACCAACTGTGTGGTGTTACACTCATGGTAGTGGAGAATGAAAGAGACCTGGGAGTAATTGTGCAGTCAGATATGAAGTTTTCTGAGCAGTGGAGGCAGACTCCCAGAGTAGGTCATGGGGTCTTGTCAATGATATACAGGAATTTTGTGAGCAGGGATAAGGAAGGTGATTATCCCCTCGTATAAGGCAATGGTCAGGCCACACCTTGAGTACTGCGTACAGGTCTCGAAGCCTCATTTTAGGAAGGATGTAGAGTTGCTAGAACTAGTACAGAGGAGGGCAAAAAGACTGGTGAAGGCAACAAAGGGGTGCTCTTATGAAGAAAGACTTGAATCCTGCAAATTGCAGCTTCTGGAGACTAGGCACCTACGAGGCGATCTGATTGAGGTGTATAAGGCCTTGAATTGATTGAACAGGCTTAATGCTGATGGGATTCTTCCTTTTGCTCAGATTAAAAACCTGAGGGGGCATAGATTCAAACTGAGGAAAGACAGTTGTCGAATAGATGTGCGGAAGTTTGCCTTTAGCTTGCGGGTAGTTGATTGCTGGAACAGACTTCCATCTGTTGTTGTGGAAGTTGATAGCTTAAATAAATTCAAGGCATTACTAGACAAACATTTGGAATGAATGGATCAGTGAAATGAGAAGGGTGCTTTTTTTGGCTGATGCTGTATAAGCTTACTTTCTTGCATCATGTGCCTCTACTATTGCGAATCCTAATGCTAATATCACCGCTAGGAGCAAATAAATAAACAAAAATAAGATTAATATAAGAAGAGAGAAACTCTTTCTCTTCTCATTTCTAGTCTTTTTTTTTTTTTTTGGTATTTTATTTATTCAGTTTTGTTTTAATATGGGAGTGGTTGGGTTCAGAGGAGCAGAACAGCACCTTGCCTCACCTAGAACCGTATTTACCGCATTAATTAATTTGTTGTATTTATTTTGTGATTCAAATATTTCTGAAATTTCATCCTAACTCATGACTTTTTCTCAACGTTGCCCTCTGTTTTTAAAGAAAATACTTAGCTCTTGTACTCTTATCATTAGTAGTAACGTTCAGCAACATTTTCTTTTGTGTCCTTAAAAATGCAAGCTGTTCTACAACGTCATTAACCTTTGCCCCTGAAAGTCATTCAGTTATATTGATAGCGATTAAAAGAGCAGATCCAATGCAGATTATATTCTAATTTTCGAAGCACCGATTCAAAATTTATAATATAATTGGGGTTCTTATAACGTTATTTTATTTACAGGAAACCTGTGCTTGTTCTAACACGAAGTTAGTTGTTCACTAGTAGAACATTTCTGGATTTTCTGTATGTCTATTTTCTATATCATCATTCTTGAGTTGCCACAAGAGAAAGAAATGTTCTTAATCTGGTCATCAGTAAGGATTTGTTAGATATTATGGGCCTTCAAATAGAGGATCACAGGTATTAATGTCGGATCTATTTAAAGAAATAACTACTCTTCAAAGGAAAGGGGAATAGTTTAGTTTTCACAAGGGATGCAATGGCTCTAGGCATCTTCTCAGTTCTTTTCAAACGATAATTTTAACAGACAAAAATTAAATGGGAAATGTCCAAGGAAGTTACTATGGAATCTGATAAACTTTTTATATTAACAGTAATTATTGTTCAATATTTAGCCAAGAAACGAACGCCAAAACAACGGTTAAGGTTATTGGCAGAAAAGAAAGATTCGTGGGATGATGATTTTAAATTATCAGGGGTAGGACCATGAATCTTATAGTAAATACTAATTATTTTGCAATAACGTTGCGTGGGGGATCGGACATTTTGAGATTCGATGACACTTGGCTTAGAATGGAAAGAACAGGAGAAAGGAAGCAGTAAAAGGACAGGAATTAACCATATTGGCCACTTGATATTTTTGGTAACATTACCAATAGACAAAGTTCTCCGAGTATTGTAGACAGGTTGCAAGGAAGGCTCATGGTGTCCTGTCGATGACTTCTCGAACTGTCTGCAATGTAGTGTCTTAAACTGTCATAGTTCCCTTTTCTGAAATAAAAACCCGTGCCTTTACGTTTAACTACTGCAACATATTTCGCCATCTTCCAACCAACTGCTGCTGATCACTACCTTCCAGTGGTTCCTGTACTGTACGTCCTATACTGTAATGAAATTATAATTTCGTAATAAGTTAGTTAATTGAAATTTCACACGTTTATTTAATGAAAAAACTTTCGAGCCTACAGGGGAGTAAGGCTCCTGTGCCTGATGGCATATACCCTATAATCTTAAGGGAGGTGGCAAGTGAGTGCATTGAACCATTGAGGCTAATTATGAGAGCATAATTGGACTCCAGAATGATTCTGTTGGATTGGAAACGTGCTGATGTATCTCCAATACATAAAGACGGTTCTAAGAGTGAACTGGGAAATTACCGGCCGGTTAGTCTAACTTCAGTAGTAGGGGAAATCATGGAGACTATGATCAAGGGTGGAATTCAGGATCATTTGGATAGAAATGGAATTCTGAAGGATACTCAGCATGGTTTTGTAAAGGGAAAATCATGTTTAACTAATCTCATTAGCTATTTTGACAGAGTCACTCAAGAGCTGGACTTTGGGAATAATTTCGACATTGTTTATTTGGATTTCAGCAAAGCATTTGACTCAGTCCCACATGAGCGGTTGCTTTATAAACTGGAACAGGTTGGAATTACAGGGAAAATCCTTAGATGGATAGCAGGATGGCTTCAGGGCAGGAGGCAGAGGGTTGTGATAAATGGCTATTCCTCAGATTGGTTTGATATAAGAAGTAGGGTTCCACAAGGATAAATATTAGGACCACTGTTGTTTTTGATTTTCATAAGTGACATCGATGAAAGGAGAGGGCGTGATGTCTAAATTTGCAGATGATGTAAAGGTTGTAGAGTAGTTAATCATTCTTCTGAGTGACCTAGATAGACTTCAGGAATGATCATAAAAATGGCAGCTATGCTTTAATCCAGTGAAGTGTAAGGTATTGCATCTGGGGAACAGTAACCCAAAAATAACTTATACACGTGGTGGAGTTGAACTAAAGCCAGTAGTGGAGGAAAGGGAATTGAGTGTTACGATACCGTCAGACGAAGTTCTCCGAATATTGTAGACAGGTTGCAAGGAAGGCCCATGGTGTCCTATCGATGACTTATCGAACAATTGCGAGTAGACATAAGGACGTCATAATCCCATTATATAAGGCTTTTGTTAGACCACACTTGGAATACTGTGTTCAAGTATGGAGACCGCACCTAAAGAAAGACATTGTGCTTCAAAGACTTTGTGGGTCCAAAGACAGTTAACTCGCCTGGTGAGATCGACAAAAGGGTGTTCATATGAGGAAAGACTTAGAATATTTGGGTTGAAGAGCTTGGAAACTAGACACCTTCGAGGAGACTTGATTGAGGTATTTGAAACTCTGAGAGGTATAAGCAAAATGAATGAGGACGAAATTTTCACGGTTATAAAGGATTCTAGAACTAGGAGCCATAATTTCAAGTTACGGGGAAAGTTGTTTAGACTGGACTGCAGGAAGTTTTATTTTAGCCAGCCAGTTATAAATTACTGGAATGAGTTACCTACATGGGTGGTAGAGGCTGACAGTCTGGGGAAATTCAAAGGTCACTGGATAATTACCTACTTGAGGAGGGAAACGCATGGTTGTCTATTTCCTTTTCTCTTATTAATTAATTATTTTTTAAACAATTTTCTTATTATTATTTTTTTATTATTATTTTATTTTTATTATTATTTATTATTTTTTTTTTTTTTTTGGCTGGTGCAGCATACGCTGTAGGCTTCCTTGCACCTACACAATCTTCTTTTAAACATAAAACAACCGTACAGCCATAAACTCTTAAATACAATTGTTGTTGTATTCGGGTTTTAGAGCATCAGCAGCTAAGGCTATATTGCTCCTCGTGTACTCTCTGTAAATTGTGTGTGTTCTGTGGTCAGTTTGCTGAACGAAAAACCCGAGTTTCCTAGAGAAAAAAACCACGCTGTTCTTGCCTGAGACTGACTAACTCAGCCACGTTGTGAAAGAGGCCCATAACAATTCCTCGCGTCATGGACGGGATCGAACTGAGGCCTTTCCCACCTGGTGTGGGGAGGACAGCGATTCCCAACTCACGTGGGCCGTGAATACAGAAAATAAATTCTATTAATAAAGAAAGTTTATCGCATAAAGAGATAAATATATATTTTAACAAATCTTTTCTTAAAATAGCAATAATAAAATGCAAACAAAAATCAGTTTAAATATTAAACGATTTTTACAGTCATTCAATGTAATAAATATATAATGTGGTGTGGGGTAACCAAATAAAAGAGGCATACTCCAAGATGGACACTACCATTTAGGAAGTTTGGCGACAACGGATAATTAAACGTGTGGTATGTAAATGTAAATTGCCACATGGTATAATCACATGTTCCTTGGTATCCCATAATTACTGCTTTTTTGGGGAATCAGTCGACCCAGTGTGGAATAGAGATGATCTTTTCGATTTCCAGTAAGGTTTTATTGTTGGAACACATTTAGAAGGACTCACAATTGAGAAAAACAAAGGAAATCACTGGTGTGTCAAAAGCAACCATCTGAAAAGTATACGAGTGGAAGAAGAAAGGAGAATGCAACTCTGAAAGGAAGAAATGCGGCAGAAAGTACTCCAAGAAAGAGACTGAATTAATTACACATCAGAATAGGTCTATTGTGCAGTAAATGACGAAAAAAGTCAACTTAGGCAAAAAAACACCCATTTCCAACGAAACTTTCTTGATTTCTTGATCCAATGGAAGGGTGAAAATGGCGTGAACCTCATGAAGCCATGCATGCAGGCTGTCCATGTCCACCACTTAACCGGCTGGAGGGGATATCGTGATATGGAGAATGTTTTGTTGGTACGGATTGGATCTGCTCATAACGTTAGAAGGTCGTATTATCTCTGGTGGATATCTCCATGTCGTATCGGACCAACTTCACCTTGAAACGCTTCATTATTACCCGGTTTGCGATGAATTCGTTCAAGGCTAAAAATTGATACAAAAAATACATTGATACAAAGATACAAAAAATACATTGATACAAAGATACAAAAAATACATTGATACAAAGATACAAAAAATTATCTTTGTGGTTCGATGAACTTTTGCAAGTTTTCCAACGTCCACCCTGGCCGCCTAATTCTCCAGATCTGAATCCATCTGAGAATGTGTGAGATATGTTGGACGGGTCAGGTTGGCTTCTTAGTTCTCTACCGACCACAATATAGCAGCTGACAAATATCCTGATGGAAGAATGGTAAAATGTGGAACTAGACTCCCCAGACACTTAGTGGAATGTGTGCCACAACGTGAACGGGCTGTAATTATTTTTTGGTCAGTGCGTGCATAAAGCAATAGTTAAACCACTTCGCAGGAATATATCAACATGTCTCGTTTTGTTCACATTGAAGACTATCCTGGAAACGGTAAAATCCTGGAATTTTGTGTGCATGGCTGGTTTTATGAGTCTTATTATCTTTATTTAACTACATTGTAATAATTAAGCAAAAATTTTGGGTTCCCCCCCTTTTAAGCTGTATGGAAGCGGGTTCTTCTCATCCAATGAAAACCTATTGCGGTCAACTGAAATTAATTGGAATCGAGGTATAAATCTTTCGAATGACTAGGTGCATGATCAGCAGCCCTCGTGGGTAGCACAGTTGGTAGAATCGCCGTTTTGCCCACACCTAGTGATAAAAGCCTGAGTTCGAATCCCATCAATGACGCGAGGAATTTTTATGGGGCTTTTTTACAACGTGACAGAGTTTGTTGATCTCAGGCGAGGGTAGCATGGTTTTTTCTCCCGCACACTCCAGTTTTTCGTCTGGCAAACAGCAAATCGACCAGAAACCACACGCAGTTTACAGACATATATATGGTGCAATATGGCCGAAGTCGCTGATGTAAATAAAACCCACGATTAGTATAAAACGGTCCAGCTACTATGTTGGGTTCGCTCTCTTCTGTTATCATTAAGGGAAAGGGATACAGTAAAATGGATACATAAATGGATACGTTGTTGTTGTTGTTGTTTTGTTGTTTAATGGCACAAGGGCTGCTAAGGCCATATTGTCCACCACTCGTGGCAGAAGGTGAATCGTGATGCATAGCTATGCCTCAGAGGTTAAACGCATGAGCCGCCAAATGGAAACATTTCAAGTCTTCATAAAAGAATGTCAGCATCACTTTTCGAAACGGATGACTCTTAATATCTGTTTTTCGCCCTGATGTTACAGTTAATGCCCTTCACTTCAGCGAAACAATGGGGCAGTTATAGCAGGTTATAAATGGAGCAGAAACTTAAGGTGTAAGTGTAATCAAGTGTTGTTCCAGGACAACGCGATCCAGGCTCAGCTGTAACGAACTGGTAGGCAGCGTTGCACCAACTAGGTTACTGTCGTGATCTATGACTACCATATCTTCGACCGCCCGAATACTATGAGCAATATTAAGAGTCCCTTAGATGCTTGGGGAAAAGATGAGAACATTTCAGCGGTTGTAGTCAGGCTTATATTGGCATCATAGGTACGAGGTTCTTGAGTCTTTTTCCAGATGTGAATTGATATTGATCAATGATAATGTTCTTTTACATAGGGTTTATCTGGTTGCTGAATTCCTTCAAGTAAGGACTTAATCCAGTTGAGCATGTCTGGTAGGGAGGCGAATTGAGCAAATTTTAGAGACCGAATGTGGGGTGATGATCGATTCCAGGGGATCTCTTTGTTGAATTAAATATTTCGCAATTAATGAATAGAACTAAGAAGCGTGAGATTCTCAATTAGTTTATTTTATTACTAATATCTCCTACTATTTAATAGTCTTTTATAGAAATATTTATCAAAAAACGAGGGGTTTTTTGATGAATATTTCTGCAGAAAAGTTCGTTTGCAAAGATATTTCCTCCCTTTTTTTGCTCATTTATCGTGATCAATTCATTCAACAGGATTTTTAATGAATGTAAAGTCTAGCATTAACATACAAAAAGTGAAAGTGGGTACTTAGAGGGCATTTAATTTTTTTTAATGTTGAAAAATGAGTGGAATTATTAGCTAACAATCGTACCAGACACCTTAAATCCAATATTGCGCAATTTATGAAATCTCCATTAGTTAAAAACCATTGGAGTGTCAGCTACTGATCAAAATCTACCATCAAGCAATCGCTGGAAAAATGCAAAATAATCTATATCTATATCGCCTTTGAAAGCGTATCCATCTTCCATCTTATGTAGCAAATTCCTTTTAATAAATGACATGTTTGTCATCAGACTTTTTAAACTTTTTTTGCCCACCATTTCTCAATCTATAATTTAATTTTAAGAGGACCACTGCAGGACCAGAAACACAATTAATAAGCATTACTAAGACAAGTCGCATAATGAAAATTTTTCTTCCTTCTGTCTAATGACTGCGGTGGGGGTCTGGAACACGAAACATAACAAAAGACCTCTCCACTCATCTCTCCATTCTTGAAAAGAGAACGTTATTAATTGGAGTCTTTAGAGATGTAACGAAGTTATTTTTGCGATAGTTTATTTGTAATATTTTCCTTTCTGCGTATAAATAATTGTCTGTTTGCCAATTTGGAGAATGGCCGCCAAGGAAAGGAGAGAGGGAAAAAAAAAAAGGTAAAGTACACAAAAGAGGAGAGGTTGGGAGGGGGAGACTGAAGGGGAGGATAACTCAGTGGTGATTAGCAAAGAAATTACCCTAACCTCAGCATCCCACATTAGATTCAGTCGACCGCAGTCTCCAAGACCCACAAGTTAACGAAGCTTAGCTGCATGTTGGGGCAGAGACAGAAAGAAAAAGAAAAGAGAAAGATCAATAATTTACCGAATTAAAAGGCACGGATGGTGGAGAAACAAAAAGGTCCGCATTTGCATAGGGGGTAAAAAACAATTAGGCATTTTCTGCGCCATTCTCTTGGACTATTCAAGTGTGTAGACCACCGCGGAGGTTGAAGCTAGTAGGGATGGTCAATGGCTCGTGAACTTCGTCAGTCACTTACCGTCCGGGGAATGGTGGCCCCGAAGAGTTGGCCATTGTTTACAATCACTATGACCGGTCGCTGCTGGAGCGCACAGATGAGCACAATTTTTCCAAGATTGATGTGTAGCCTGTCTCCACCAGAGAGAAAATGGAGATAACAATTATACGTCTACTGCCCTGGAGGAGCCAGCAAAAACAACACACTCTCATCTAATGAACTCTTTTGAAGCCTTTGTGCAGGGCTGCACTCGCTGTGGAATGCTAGGATTGTCATCTTTGACGAAAGCTTTGCTAGGAGTACCGAGCGATCCGGCTGTTCCCCGCTGTGACTTGTAAAGACAACCTGCATAACGAACGCAGACGGGAAATAAGCCGGAAAAAGTCCGTTCTGCATGCCAGGAGACGCTAAAAAGAACTTGTTCAAACTTTGGACGGGGGAGAAAAAAAAGAAAAAAAGAAAAAAAAACAACAGCCGGGGAACAGTAGCAAAGTTGGGATTTATATGCAGATGGCTCGCGAGTTTTTCTGGCTCGCGATAAACACAGCGCATCAAGGGAGCAGCCAAGATGGGCACAAGTTCGGAATCGGTATACGTGGCTCACAGAAACGGCAGTAATTTGCGTAAATTTGCATCTCACTCGGCGCTAATCGAATCACCATTACGGGAGGGGAAGAACGATTCATCACGACTCCGTGTCGCGATGCCTATCCATGTATGCAACGCGAGGCAACTGGGACCAGCCCGTCGCCAGCATCAACGAACACTTGGCCCGTCAGGCGACCGGAATATTCATGGAGACCCTGTCCTAACGGGCCACCAGCTTTGAATAAACGCAAGAACATCATCTGAGCTTATTAGGGATGTCAAAATGTGCCCTTTTCTCATTGACACCAACCAGGCTTCCTGTTCCGGCAAAGTAACGAAAAGTTTGCTATGAAGAACACGTATTCATTGCAAGGGTGGGGAGGGCTGGTGGGGGGACGTTCGGTCATCTGATGTTTCCTTTTTAATGGCACATTACTAAGCTCGATGCATGAATGTAACTTATTTATCTTTCGTTCGCTGATAGCCGAGTAACGCAAAGAAAGAAAGTATAGCGAACGAAGAGGATTCAAGTCCAAATAGTGCATTGACATTACAATATTTCTACAAACTTGACAACAGTGTAGGGTATTAATGCAGTAAACTTCAATAGGTGGAATGTAAAGACGTATAAACAGAACCTCTTAAAATAAAAGGCACGATCTTAGAAAAATTTAAAAAGGTGTCTTTGCAAATTTCCATTTAATAATTATTAAAATCGGGAAATTAAATTTAAATAAGAGTAGTATTTATTCGCATTTAATATAAAGAATTGAAACGTATTTTCTCTTTGCCCTCGCGGGTAGTGCAGTGGGTAGAATTGCTGTTTTATTATTATTATTTTCATTTTTTTTTCTTCCAGAAACTCGAGTTTTTCATCCAGCAAAGGGAACTTCAGAACACACGCAACATGCAGACAATATACATAAAGCAATATGGCTTGAGTCACTGATGCTCCTAAAACCAAGACCATGCTTCCCTCGCCTGAGACCGATTAACTCATCCACAGATTGAAAAAAAGGTCCATAGTAGTTCCTGGCGTCACTAACGGGATTCGAACCGGTCCTTTCCCACCCACTGTGAAGAAGACTGTGATTATAACACATTCGAGATGGTGTAGAACGAAAGACATCTAGGAGTAATTGTACAGTCCGACACGAACTTCTCTGAGCAGTGCACACAAGCTGCTAGAACAGCTCATGGGTTGTCTCAATGATATACAGGAACGAACTTTACCAGGGACATGGAAGTGATTATCCCGTTGTATAAGGTAATGGTTGGGCCACATCTTGCATACTGTATCCAGGAAGCCTCATATTAAAAAAGATGTGGATCTTTTAGAATGGGTGCAGAGAAGCACAATCAGATTAGTCAAGAACGCAGAGGGATACGCTTACCAAAAAAAGACTTCTGTTCTGCAAATTGCAGTGCTTGGAAAATAGGCACTCGAGAGGAGACCTGATTGAAACGTTTATGGCTTTAAATGGTTGAGTAATGAAGTGATAGATTTGCAATGAAGTGATGACGTGACAGATTTGAATATTGTGAGACTGAAAAATCTGGATTGAGCCACTAGGAAAAATCCTCCCTACCCTTGAGTCAGATTAAGAACTGCAATAAACTATTCCTACAATGGCGTGTTAAAGTTTTGACCAAAGTAGCGCCATTAATATATCACATTATTTAAAAAAAAATAGATGAAAATATATACAAATATACACTAGTGTTCAAAATTGAGTTACAACCATGTTGCGATAAATAGCGCATCAAGGCCACAATAATATATTGTGGACATTGAAATGTTTACATCTTTGACATTGAAAAAGAGAGATGATTCAACAGTATAAAGAAATCAGTAAGATGTTCCAGTCTGTCTCTGTGTTTTGTCCTTCGGGGGGGGGGGGGGTTATCATTGGTTTGGTATTGGTATTAACGGTGGCAATTGGTGCAAGGATTAATCAAAATATAAACATGGAATAATCAAAAATTCATCCATGGTGTTGCCCTCTTAAAGTATTATCTTTAAGAGAGCAACACCATTAGCGGGAATAGTATATCTTTTTATCGTTCCACTTGGGTATAAATATCAGAAAATTGGCGAGAATTGCTGATGCCCCTGTAGACAATTGATATGCTGCCACATGGATGGTAAGTCAGTGTGGCTTCGAAATTTTGCTGCATCTGCAGTTTTTTCTAACCTCTTCTCTTCAGATTTCTTAATCTTTCCATTATTGAAACCCTTTTGTGTGGCAAATATTTTCTTAATGTTGACCCAGCTATTTCTCAATTCGGGTCATAGTTTCAAGAGCAACCAGATGAGTTGTACAAAAACGGATTATGTAATTTTAAAAATATCAGCGAAAAGAAGGTGCCAAACAATTAAAATTTCTGCTCAAAGTCGTTGTTGAAGATTTGAAATAAATCAAACTCATGTGCCTCATTTGTTTGGAATCAGTGTCATGTGTGGGAAAAAACATGCAACTCAACTAAACTGAAGGCTCCCACTTTGACAGACCCCTTTTCGTTCTTTCCCTGGTTTTTGAACAACTATGTATCTTTACTTAAGAAGGCTGAAACGTGTGGATGGTCATGTGACATCGCATAAAATATAGGTCGTTGGGTGGTAAGAGTCCTGGGGCTCACATCTGGTGAGTATGGACTTGGCACACCCAGGGTCCTGAGCTGGATATCATCATTCTTCTCTTTCTTGGTGGTTCCTTTCTACTTCTCTCTCTCTCTCTCTCTCAGGGTAACTCGGGAATTTTTTTTTTTTGGCTGGTGCAGCATAAGCCTCAGGCTTCCTTGCACCATATGGCTAATAATAATAATAATAATAATAATAATATTACTTTGTCAAGTTTGGTAATCTTTGACCCCCTCCTCGTCACAAAATCCCAGACCTTCCTCCACAAGACCTCGGATCTTCTTCGCAAAATCACAGACCCCTTCGTCCAACAGTGATGGTATATAAAGAATTGTTGCAAAAAAGCACTGTAAACTTCGAAAATTGTTTGAAATCGAAGAAAAACAATGAAACTAGAAGAAGAAGAAGAACTCCTTATTGTATACAGAAGGCACATTGCTGTACAAAACACCCTTCACGGCTACAAGCCAGGGGTTTACATAAAAGGAATAACACAACAAAATAAACAAAGATGAGAATAATAAAAAAAAAAATAATAATAATAATAAAACAGCATTTTGACTAAAGAAAGGTTTGAACACTGGAGTGATGGATCCATGGCAGTGATGGACAGGGATCCTCCATTCTCAATTAGCCCAGAAATCTGGTTCGGAAATAATGCCAATCATCATTTTGACAGCAAAGACGAGTCTTCTCTCGTGAATGATGGCAGGAAGATGTCTGATGCTGAGAGCTGCCGCCATCTGGGTGGTCCTTCGTGCATGAGGAAGCCGAAATTTCCATATGGCCCACTTCAACAGCCAGAATTTCCCCTCGAAAATCCGTCTAAGATGGGTCGTAGCAGTTGAAGACGGATTTTCGAGGGGAAATTCTGGCAGAAACTGTGTGTGTGTGTGTGTGTGTATGTCTGTGCGCGCGTGCATGGTTTAAGTACCAAAGCAACTAGGGCTACATGGCGTCAGTACGTTGTGTTCTATAGACTGCTTGTTTTCAATGGTCCATTTTTCTTTTTTTTGTTGGATAAAAAACTTGGATGTTCTGGAAGAAGAAAAAGCCATATTACCGTCGCCTGAAACCGACTAACTCAATCACGTGAGAAACTCCATAAGAATTCCTAACGTCATTGAACAGAATTGGACCTTAGCCGTTTTCCAGCCGGTATGGGAGCACGGTGATTATGTGAAATGAGCTGCCCACTATGATATGGGAAAGTGTGTGTATGTGTTCTTTATATACATTACCCTACCATTAATATCCGGACACCCCTCCATGTATGTGGAAACTGGTCCTATGCATGCAACACGCCACAGAACCTCTATAAATATGCACACTTGGCTTCGAACAGACAATTGCAAAAGTGGGCATCCAATTTGACACTTTCAACAGAATTGATCACCTCAACAAATGCTGGACGCCGATTAACATAGTGTAAGGAGCGCGAATCCTGGACTGTAGAGCAGTGGAAAACAGTCCTATGGACAGACGAGTCGATGGCCGTTCCTGGGTGTGGCGAATGCCAGGGGAACAGTTCCTTTCTGATTGTATTCTCCCAACAATGAAGTTTGGTGGAGCCAGTGTCATGGTATATGGCTCCTTTCGTGGTTTGGTTTGGGCCCATTGGTCGTTATCGACAAAACTATGAATGCTGTGCAATACCAGGACATCCAGGACATCCAGAACATTATGGCAATACTTCGGGGGAGACCCATACCTGTATCAGCAAGACAACGTGCCATGCCATGCTGCTCGGGTCGTAACAGAGTGGTTTGAGGACATGGGTGCGGAAAAGTTGGATTGACGAGCTCAAAGTGCTGATCTGAACCCTATCGAGCATCTTTGGGTTGTATCGGATCGTGTTACATGCACGTCGAGATCGGCCAAAGAAAAGGACCGAACTGATGGCTGCGTTAAAGGCCGAGTGGAGGAACATGTAAAATGACATTTATAAAAAGTTGGTTGAGAGTATGTCACGAAGATTGAAGGCTGTCATAAAAGCAAAAGGTTTCAGCACAAAATATTAATATAATGACACAATAAAGCCTTCCTTTTTTGTCCAAAGTCAGCTGTCCGGATATTAATGGTAGGGCAGTATATTTAGAATTTCTGATTTCAACTAATACACGATGATTACCCGAATCGGATGGCAGTAGAAGAACTAAAGCAAATCATTGTCGTTCCATAACTTTTTTCAATGTAGTATATACATAACTAGTTCGTTATACCATTTTGCCTTAGCGCCTGATTCTCAGGTACATAAAATCAAGTGTACTTGCGAGTGTTAATTTCCGGTTTAAGGTCTGGAGACAGAGCACGTGACTCTTGACAGAAACGAGCGAAGAATCTCTTCCCTCACGGCTTGATTTGCTTCATCTAAATATGGGATTTAGTGGCAGGAGGACGCAACCACGACGCAGTTAATGAGCGCGAGCATATGGGTTTGGCTGATGGGGTTATCTGTCGCCTCGGCATTCATGATAAGTCCGACCGCCGTCTTGGCGTGCCGCTATTAAGGAGCCATGATTGATATTTAAGGCCTCCTCGAAGCTCCAATGGCAGCCGCTTTCGACCTCTGACGGACATGCGGGGAAGACGGATCAACGGGTTGACGGCGGTTACCGAAGCATGCCCTCATCGAAGCGACATCTTTTGATAGACGACCGGCCAAGCAATGGGAATCGGGGCCAGAGGTCAAGCGATCTCATTTCACGCTGGCGGTTCGTCTCCGAGGCGAGCGAACTTTATGGCGAAGTCTTACTTTTTAACATATTGCCATTGTTCATAAATGTTTATAGCGACGCCGCATGCCTGAACGCGGTACAGTCTGCCGGAACTGATGAACTTCTGAAACGGGATTTTGAAATTTAGAGCCCGGGATGAAAATAAAGCCAGTGACAGTTAGATGAAAATTTCTAATGAAACAGCGAGACGTGAGAGAATTTATGACCCCCCCCTCCCCTTCCCACCCCTTCTACGGTTAGTATTGTGTGTGGGATTTGGTGGCCACACTCGAAGCGTGGGTGAGTGCCAACCCTTTCTGCATATATAAAGATCGCGGTAATGAAGCTGTTGCCTTTCCCCAACCCCCTATTTCTTGATTAAGTACTCATTCGCAATGGTTAAGTGCAATCGTGGAGGGGAACTTGTAAAAGGCACCCCCGATTACTTGGGGAAAACCCGAATAATCTTTTAAAACAAAGTTAATCTGCAACTCCTTAATTGTTCCAAGAAAAGACCGAATTATTAAAAGTTTCTTAACAATACTCCAAACTGGTGAAATTGTCCACCAGTCCATCTTGCGCTATTAATTATCTATTAATAACAGATAATTAATAATGAGATTAACAAGATAAAATATAGACACCTGTCAAAAAATTGGTGGCTGTGTAACTTTCAATTAATAATGTGCAACCTCTTTTAGCTCGAATCACTTCTTGTATTTTCCTTGGTAGGGATTTGAGGCCATTCTGAAAACAATTTAGCTCATACATGCATTTAGTCTCATCCATTCTCTATAGCATTTAAATCTGTGACTCAACTGCCCAATTTATGGCCTACAATTATCCCAAGTTCCTCATACCAGTTAAAAACAGTAGAAGTTCTGTAAGGTGGACAGTTTACATCCTGGAATGCAGGAGTATCGAAATCAGGAGTGTCCCTCAAATATTTAGCAAAATGTACAACTTGATTGTCCGTAATATTTGTATAGCTAGCCTGATTCATCTTGGTTGGTATTTTAAGTGGGGAACTCAGTTTATAATAATAAAAACATCCCAGAAGAATCACTGATCCACAACCAGCTTATACAACACCGTGCCAACAAAACATTCCCCATAGATACCACCTCCAAATGCTTGGGTTGTCTTAACAAACAAGCAGGATCCATCGCTTGGTGAGGTTCTCGCCACACTCTCTGCCTACCATCAGTGCAAAACAAAGTGTATCATGATTCTTCTGACCACATGACTTTCTTCCATTGTTCCACTGTCCAATCAGAATGACTGGAATTGGCAGGTGACTGCCAATACCAATTCATTCAGTTCCCTGCGCTTGATACGGTTGATATAGAACAGTTCTTGGTTTGGTTTAATTCAAATGTTATTTTCTGCACACTGAATGTCCAATTTTTCATTCCTCATTGGAGTACGGCAGCATCGCTGTTGAAGTATTGTTTTTCTGCCACGTTTATGCCTTTGAGATGTGGAAGAACCGCATGCTTACCAGTCATTAAAAACCTCTGAGACCAACAACGTATGTCTTTTGTATCTTGAATTGTGGCTCCTGCTAAACGTACACCCACAATAAGACCGTCTTCAAAGTCTGATAGATCACGCGTTTGCTTTTTGCTGGACGAAAAATCTGAATTTCCGGAAGGAAAGCATGCTGACTTCTCCTGAGATCGACTAACTCAGCCACGTTGTGAAAAAAGGCACATAAATATTCCTCGCGTGATTAACGGTATTCGAACTGAGGTCTTCTCTGTCCGATGTGGAGAGGACCATGATTATACCAACTATGCTTCCCAGTGTAGGTGGGACCCAAAAGTAGATATTTTGATATTTTGGTTCAGAGTTTAGCTGGTTATATAGTCTTACTGTAGTCTTACTTTAGGTGGTTATACCGTCCACAGGCTAGTTGTTTTAGAGGACCACTTAACTGGAATAACGACAGATCTAATACGTCCGGAAATGTATAATGTACTTCTATGGACAGGGTTACCTTCAAAATGACAATACAACAATCCCCATCACTGAATGAGTGAAACAGTTGACTCAGGAGTACGAGGAATACTTCCAACATCTCCACTGGTCAGTCCAATTTCCGGATTCAATCCCATTGAGCGTCTGTGAGATAGACTGGAAGGGCGTGTTCGTAAGAACAATCCTCTGCCCATATCACTCCTAGAATTCAGAACAGTTTTGTTACATGAACGTCCAGTATTTTTTGTGTCACTTTTCAATGACGACTCCATCCAACGTGTTGGATGGAGTCATGCTGTGTATGCTGTTGTTGTAGTAGGGTTTTAGGAGCATCAGCGACTTAGACCATATTTCTCAGTGTATATTGTCTACAAATTGCGTGTGTTCTGAGGTCGGTTTTCTGTTTGTTGGGCGGAAGGCCCCAGTTTACAGAAGATAAAACCATGCTACCCTCGCTTCAGACTGACCAACTCAGCCACGTTGTGAAAAAGACCCATAAAAATTCCTCACGTCATTGACAAGACTCGAACTCAGGTCTTTTCCATCCGGTGTGGGGAGAACGGAGATTATACCAACTGCGCTATCTGCAAGAGAAATGCTAATAGGAAGTTGGAATAACGGATCGTACCCTAAAATGGTTAAACAGTAATGAGATTAAGCACTCAAAAAAGAGCAAAAGTTCTGCAGGAAGTGGTTAAAGTCCAGAACACTAGCCGATAATGAGGCTAACAAAAGGGACAAAGCAGGATATCTCAAATTAAAGAGAGCAGTATATCCTCTGTTACATGAAACAACCACAAAAAATGCAACGTAATAAACGTTTATAGGTGGATGGAAAGCTCTTCCGAGTACCAACAGAATTGTCCTTCAGCCATCACAAAGAGATTGAGCTGTTTTACGTGATGCAAGGAAGAAACTTATCATCGGCCAAATAAACAAAGTTCCTCTAGGGATAATAATTAGCTCTATTCTGAGGTCTACTCTCCCTTCCTTGCCCCTTCTCCAGACATTCTATAACTTTCTTTAGGCTCGGCCACCTGACTTGGATACAATAATCGAAGTGTGATCTCACCATCGTCTTATAGAGGTATAATGACTCCTCATTTTTTCTACTTAAAAATTCTGATAAATCATAGACAGAACACTATTATGAGGCCACATTTGGAATATCGGATTCAAGGGAACTCGAAGTTCTGCAAACTACACTGGTGTGCAAAATTTAAGGACCAGTCAGGTTTTCACCTGTAGCTTCCCATAGGAGTGGCCTGGATATGGGAAAAGCATGCCAAAGGAACCTCGTGAGGTACAGGAATTATGAAGGAAACAAAACGGTACAGAGGGACTTTATTCAAAAATGGCAACGTAGCACTGATTGCCATGATACAGATGCATCACTGCCAAAGATGGAACAAAGGGATGAGGTAGTCCTCAGTAGGAGATATGGCCACCCCTAATATCGATGTAGGCTTTACGCCCTTCGCCTGTCCATACTTAGAACAATGTTGTTGATAAGTTCTTGCGGTAATATCGTCCATTCCTCTGTCAGCGTCATCTTCAGCTGGTGAACATTTTCTGGTGAGTGTGGACGTGCCGCTAGGCGTCTCCCCAGAGCGTCCCATATGTGTTCGATGGTATTTTGGTCGGGAGAAACGGGCAGGCCAATTCATACGAACAATGTCCTCACTTTCCAAAAGCATATCAACAGCTTCAGTGCGATGGGGTGTGGCGTTATCATCCATAAACACGAACTCTGGGCCAATGGCACCTCGGAACAGACACACATGGGGAAGGATTACCTCGGTACAGTAGCGTGCACCAGTTACAGTACCGCCTTCCAGTATCTGGAGTTGTGTACATCCATCCAAGATAATGCCTCCTCAGACGAGAACACCTCGACCGCCATATCGATCCCTTTCAGAGATGTTTGTTGGGTGCTACCGTGTGCCGACCTCTCGCCAGATTATCTGATGTCCAGAATCGCTGCTGAGACTGAATCTACTCTCATCAGTAAAGAGTAAAGATTTTGTGGTTGTAACCCTTAGAAATAGTGTTGGTCCTTAAGTTTTGCATACCAGTGTAAGTTCTGTGGTCCTTTTGCCATTTTATTGGATGAAAATCTCGAATTTGTGGGAGGAAAAGCCATGTACTCTCGGCTGAGACCGATTAACTCAGCCACGTTGTAAAAACTACGCAAAAAATTCCCACCGTTGACAGGATTTGAACTCAGGTCTTTTCGAACTCCGGTGTGGGTGGGGGAAGGTGGTTATATCAGCTTTACTTCCAGCGAGGCTATTAATAAAGCAACAGAGCAATGTAATATTGGGATTCAAAGGGGTATTCGGAATATGCAATGCGTGGGGTCCTGTCATGGTTGGGTATAGCATCACAAGACATTACCGTCTGATGCTGTACCCAATGACTGTTGTCAGATAAAAACAAGAAACTACAGGTACATTGGGTACAGCTACATCTGTAGTTGCTGGACACTGGACCCGATATGGACACCTGAGGAGTGGAAAAAGGTTACACAGCACGAAAAATCTCGGTTAAAGTTGGTATATGCTGAGCAGGGACCTGAGTATAGCAATAACAGTATGAATCAGTGACCCATTGTGCCTGGAGTTGAAGAGTGGTGGAAGTGTGTAGTGTGGGTGAGCGTTTCCTTGGAACACTTTAGGTTCCCTCATTACAGGTGGTCAACGCGTAATGCAACATCCTAGTAATTGAGTTGTTGACTGGCTGCATCCCTTCATGGCCTGCTCAGCTCATAATAATCCCTTCTCCGGATTTCCAAGCTTCTCAAGATTCTGGAACATCGTATGCAACTGGAAGGAAGTTGGCCCTGTTCAGCTTCGTCCAACATCGTCGCGTATATTAGCAAAGGATCATCTGTTCGTGACATCTGGGAACTGTCCTCAAAGTTACAAATCATCCGTAGACGTACAAAAGCCGTTGTGAGAGCTTTTTTTACTTTTTCTGGTTTCTTTTTATCAATGCAACGTTGCATTAACAGGGATTCTACGGAATAGCTGCAACCCACAAACTTTAATCGTAAAGGTTTCATGAAAAGCAACCATACATCTTATTAAAATCTGACTGTCAGTCTTGTTTTTACGTGCAATTTTGTGCGCTTATTGGTGTACTGTCACTTCCTTTAACTAGAGGAAATAAACATACACCAATAAAGTCACAACGGAAGTATCGACGTCCATCTACTACAAGCGCGGATTTCTCCAAAGTAAACTGATTGATTATGCTGAAGACAAAATTACACTATTGAGCTCGAGTTGTAAACTGCAACTTTAGTCTGCCATTTTGGCTCAGTTGTTGATTCTGATCATAGTATCTACCTACGGTTGAACTAGACAATACTGATCGAATTCTGTCGAACGAAGAAAGTATTAATTCAGCGTAATGGAATTTATGTTGCCAATATAATACCCTGTAGACAATTTCCTTTTGATCCACCAGCAAAGGATTGTTATATTGACAGTTTTCATATCAAAATGTTAATGAATGGTAAGTTTAAGTGTTCAAACATGTAAACAGGTGGACTATAACTGTGTTGCATCGAATTTTCACCATTAGGAGGCGAGTGGAGTACTTACCAAAATTCGTCCGAGCCATGCTTAGTAGAAACCAATGGGTTCACCCAGTAGGAAACTCATTGGAAGGGTGTTTTTAGAGGGGAGTGAGCTGGGAAAGAGGTGGTGTCGCAGTTGCTCGTAAGAAAAGGTCTCTGTTCCAATTCCCTCAGTGAGGAAGGAACGTTTTCTGAAACCCTTTAAGTTTGGGTTGAATTAGTTGGTTTCAGGCGGGAGTGCATGGTTTTCCTCCCTGAAACTGGGATTTTCCATAAAGCAAAAAAGACCAACTACCTCAGAACTTCAGCCATACGCTCAGAAATATTTCCATGCTTTGTAGGAAATCGAGATGATATATGTATAATATTATTTCAATATTTTATAATATAATTTCGAATTTTTGACCATTAAGTACTCACCAGTAAAAACATGTCCACCTACCTAATAGCGTGTTGGGCTGCCCTTCGCAATGATAACCCCATGCACCCGGCGTGGCATCGATTCCACGAGACCGCAGAAGGTGTGTTCAGGTATACTGGACCAGCTGGACGTCCAGGAGTTCGTCAATGGAAAGAGGCACTGGCGTGAAATGACGAATGCTGCGTTCCACTATATCCCACAAATGTTCGATGGGTTTGATGTTGAGGGAATTTGGCCGCTAAGGAAGCATACGAAATGCTTGGACATGATCCTCGAGCCATTCCTGCACAATGAGGACGTTATAAGAGAAAGCGTCCAGTGCCATCTGGATACACAATCAACATGTAAAGTGTGTTTAGGATCTAACAGCAGCGTGGGATTCCCCCATCTCCGCGGAATAGACATTGTCGTGTGTTACAGTACGCTGTAAAGGCCAGAGATTTAAAAGTGTAGTGAAAAACTTGGTCCGAAACAGTACTGAAGTATGTGACTTATTTGTAGCGGCTCCAGGACATGGGTCCATTTCCCACAATTGTCTCTGTGTTGATTACAGAATCTCTATAAACGGGGCCTGAAATGTGAGTTAGTGATGAATATGCATGGGTTAGTGTGTGTTTGTGGGTGTAGTGTGTTGTATCAAGCCTCTTTGCCACTAGGGAGCAGCCAACATCTGGACAACGGCTGCCTAATTCCCGTCCCTAGGCACGTGGAGCCGGGCTTATTCTACTATCAGCGCCTCAGTGGTACGCTGAAATCACGAGGTAGGATCTGACGGTGAGGGGTTGTTGTTTGTTTATTTGATTTTTAGGAGCATTAGCAACTAAGGCCATATTGCTCTGGGGATATGCGGTGGTCATTCCCTGACCTTTCCGCATCCTCAGTATTTGGTGGTCAGGGGCTCGAACCCCGGTCTAATGAAGAAGCGTGTGCTACGCACTGCTGCTCCTGCCCACCTGGCTACGGAGGCGGCCTGGGGATGAAGAGACTCAATAATGTCCATGAAAACATCAAACCATATCTCCGCCTGCCTGTTTTCGTCCAACCGTGCAGTCTGGTTGCAGCTGTTCACCTGCTCGCCGTCAATATGTAAGAAAGATTTGATGTCGCCATGTGCCCAGCATACTGCATGATGGAAGAGATAGAAGTTGCCAAACTTTGCTTTAGAGACTAAACATGGGTTTCACCACTTCAAGCCCCAATAAGCAAAGTGGTGAAGTTGCACTGGTTAATGAGAGTCGTCTATCACCTAGTAAAACAGAAGGGCGGCATTCCTCTGCGTGGTATGGACTCCAAACCTCTATCCCTGTTGGTTGACATCAGTGTCGTTACCTCCAGTATATTAGGTGTCGTATTTCAGAAATTGCACACTGGGATTATACTCAGGGTTACTAATAGTCCCACCAGTGAGAAGGTGCAAACAAAGGGTATGGTTGTCTCAGAACGATCGAACTTCACCACACATTCACTCCACTTCTCTGAAGGGTCACCTGATCAGGTTCATCAGCGTTTTAGACTCCCAGGTAGTAAGCCCCATCTTGATCTACCTAAGAGAATGTCTGTGACAGCCTCAAGGACATGATGATTTGAATAGAAAATAAAAACTCTTGAGCATGAGCAACTCTGAGTTGCTCATGCGTTGCCCCACCCCTGACATCATCCTTGATCAGACAATGTACACGATTGAGGCTTCAGTACAGAAGAATGGAAATCGCTCTAGACCTCACCACAACGCTTAAAATCTTGCTGGCGAGTTTTAGAAAAATTTTCCTTTAATTTTTCTCACGCTCAGATAATCTTAGAAACGAAAAAGAAAGTGAATCGCTTCACCATCTAAAAAAGAAAACAGATTGAGCGAAAGGGAAAAAAGTCTTGTAGCGAAGATGCTAAATATGAACTGATTCCAGTTGTTTAATGGTGATTGCGTTTTATAAATATAAACAGTGGAAATATTTTAAAGCCGCATAGAAAAGTTATGCGGCGCAAAAGTTTCATTAAAGAGGGACTTAGCGATTTATCACATTCACCCTTTGATCCCCTTAATACTAATGTTCATAAAATAACAAGCCGGGCGAGCTACGTTTTTAAAACCCCAAGACTGGAAAGTAATTAACACGGAATTACTCGTTTTTTATTCGAAAGATGGCGCCGTTTAATTACTTTTCTGTCATTGTATTTCACGTGATTTTTAATTCGGAATTTCGAAGATCATTTTCCTCGTTTTTAAAATCGAAAGTCGTTCCACTAAGTAGAATTTGTGAAATACAGGAAGGGCTCAGTTGTGGATTAAAATAAAAATTGATATTTCGCGAGAATCTTCCTCAAAAGTTCGTTGCGTTTTTTCATT
This sequence comes from Mastigoproctus giganteus, assembly GCF_048544385.1. Classification (NCBI taxonomy): domain Eukaryota; kingdom Metazoa; phylum Arthropoda; class Arachnida; order Uropygi; family Thelyphonidae; genus Mastigoproctus; species Mastigoproctus giganteus. Next base: position 225,417,943 of record NC_143581.1, on the reverse strand, counting down.
TGTGAGCGGTGCCAATATTTGACTTTTTTGTTATGAAACTCAAATGGTGGTTTATAATCGCGTTTTATTATTAGTTATATTTTTTAGATTATTTATTTAACAGTCTCGTATGCTTTTTTTAATATAAACGTAACTCAAACTTTCGTTCATTCTTGAAAAAAGAATGGAGCTTTATTATAAAATTAAGATTGATGAAGAAAGAAATGTTTCCAGTTAGGTCTGCTTCAATTAGAAGCAGGAAAATCCAGAAAGGTTACGATTTTCAAGCTGGAAACAGTGCAAGAGATTGAAGTTGGATTCTTTTTTGACTTGGACAATGAATATCGATGATTAATGAGTTACTGAGGCATTGTAACTCTACGTGGATAATTATGGAGTACGAGTAAATTCCCCAACTATCCATCGCATTGGAGGCCCTCATTACTGCTGTCCTCTAACACCCTCCCAGCCATTTTCTAGAATTGCATTCCCCCTGCCAGTAGCCTAATATTTTCCCCCTCCCTGTGCTTGTGGAGGAGGGTGCGATGGGTAATGGTCAGTCACCAAACGGAGCCCCGGTTCCAACATGTTGCCCCAAGTAATCACCAATTTATGTGAGTGTGGATGCAAAGTCGGAGCTGCCATCTGTTTGGAAGGATTCTTACATAATTCTCTTCGATCCCCTCCTGCCATTTGCTCCTCATTGGTCGTTTATACCGCGAAGTACTTTCTGAAAACCTATTCACTCCTGGAGAGCACACCGAGGCCTGCGGAGGAACGGTAGTTAGGCCTAATGCGAGTAGCGATCGCATTGGCCGGGCCTCCAGGGACCACTCTGCCGCAATTGTTGTGCGCACAATGAGTCCGGTAATGGAGATTTGCTGAAGATCACCAACCGACCCCGGCGATGTAAACGATTAATCAGAGCGCATCCTGACATTTCCCTTGCCGACTGTCGCCTCCATGGCCGGCTCTTTCATCCCGGTCTCCATCCCCGCTCAAAATGCCATCCAATTTATTACACTCGCCGCAACCACCGCGCTGCCCATGGAGAACACGTGCCGATATACCTTCCCTTCCTCCCTCTCCGATACCTTGGCAACGATGACGTCTCTTAGTGGGGCGAGATCGGTCTCACAAGACCCGCATTCGACACGACAATATCGAACGCTTCGCTTGAGAAGGAGTGAACGCTAATGAAGGGGGGGGGGGAATGCAGAAATGAAGGAATCATAAAAGTGGCGAGAAAAATGATTGAGAACAAATCTCCTAAAAAAATAAGTTTGGAAGAGAGAGAGAGAGACAACGATAAAGATAGAAGAGAGAGAATGATAGAAATAGAAAGAGAGATAACGACAAAGACAGAAAGAGAGAGAGACAAGCAGAAGAGATAGAGAAAGAGATTTTAAAAAATATATATATAGAGAGAGAGAGAGACAACTACAAAGAAAGAGATAGGTAGCAAAGGGAGAGGATGACAGATGAGAGAGAGAGAGAGAGAGAGAGAGAGAGAGAGAGAGAGAGAGAGAGAGAGAGAGAGAATTAAAATATGGAGGAGAGAGAGACAATGATAAAGTGTTAAAATTGGGGAGAGAGAGATAATGATAGAAATAGAAAGTGCGAAAGAGAGAGACAGATAGAGACAACGACAAAGATAGAAAGAGAGAGACAGGCAGCGGATATAGAAAGAGAAAAGAACAGAGACAGAACAAGAGGGAGAGAGAAAGAGACAGATAGACAGACAGCACAGAGAGAGAGAGAGAGAGAGAGAGAGAACGACAAAGATAGAAAGAGAGAGACAGGCAGCAGATAGAGAAAGAGAAATTGACAGGGACAGAACAAGAGGGAGAGAGAAAGAATAACAAAGATAGAAAGAGAGAGAGTGAGACAGGCAGCAGAAAGAAAGAGGCAGACAGGGAAACAGACAGACTGATAAATATACACAGAGAATGATAGTGAGAGAGAGAGAGAGAGAGAGAGAGAGAGAGAGAGAGAGAGAGAGAGAGAGAGAGAGAACGACAGTTGAACGCGATACGGATAAGCAAAAGGCGTGATACAAAAGAAGGTAGAAACAGAGAACCAGGGGGGAACAGAAAGAGAGAGAACAGACTGAATACGACACAGATAAGCAAAAGAAGGAGAGAGAGAGAAACTAACAGAGAAAGAGAAAGAGAGAGAGAGAGAGAGAGAGAGAGAAGCTACAGAAAAAGAGGCAGATAATGGGAAGAGAGCAAGGGGAAAACCTAGACAGAACATAATAGGGACGAGCAAAAGAAGTAGAGAGACATGATGACAAGTAGAAGAAGAAAGAGAAAGGGCGACAGACAGAAAGGAAGAGAGCAACAGAGGCAGAAAGGCAGAGAACAAGGAAGAGCCAAACGCGCCATAGATAGACAAATGAAGAGAAAAGACTTGAGAGAGAGAGGAGGACATATCTGGCTCCATGAAAGAAAGGGAGGAAAGAATATGAACTGAATGTGGTAAACAGAAGAGAGCAAAAAACATCACTTACGCGTACGGTTGTGTTGTAAAGAAAGCAGTGGCGAGGCATTCTGGGATACCATCGAGGGCATTATGCAAATATCTAAACTTCCACTCATCTCAAGGTCTTCGAAAATTAATATCCACTTGTGTTTTACGCCTTCAAAATTCTGCTAGCACTCTTCTCATTCGTCTTTTCTGAATGCCCAAAAAACTACGTTCTTAAATCAATTTTAGACCCATATTTATTTATTTATTTTGTTTATTTTTCATGTAAACAATGCCTCACTCCCACTCCCACTCTCCAAATATGCATTAAACAACCCGAATGCGAAGTACAGAAACTCAGCGAATGCTTCTCTTTTGTCCCGTCTATGGCGCTGCCTCCGAGTGCGTATTACAGCGACATCTGCCGACAAAATTGCACAAACGACAATAAATAATTAGTATATTTGTCAGCCCACAACGACATTGAAGGAATGCAGAAGCGTATATATAGACGAAGTTAAAAGAGCATCAATGGATGTGCAAAGTTATTTTCTGCTGCAAGAATTAAGGTTTTTTCTTCGCAAATGTCTCGAATTTTTTTTGATTGGTAAGATTAATATTTATGGAGGGATGCGAAGGAGAAATGGGCCCCTCTGTTGCAGGTGTACCTGGAGAAAATGAAGGGGGCTGTGTACTAGCAAAACAACTCCTTATGTTTGGTCACACTACACTTGTTGTCGGGGATCTCTCGTTTACTCTCCCTTTCTCTCTCTCTCTCCATTTTCTCTTTGTATTTTTTTTCTCCTCATCCTTTCTTCCTTAACAAATTTCTTTTAGCAGCTGGTTGGCGGTAGAGTGCGCGAAACACAGAGAAACAGATAGCAAAGTTCAATGGAAGTCTTTGTACCATTCAGAAGTTTCGCTAGTTCAACGGACACACCGAGTGTGCCGCTTTCCGGGACGCTTCCGTCATGGCGGAAGGTGCACTGACAAGCCCCGACAACGTCCCTTGTTGTCTTGGAAAAGTAACATATCTTCCGGGGTTGACGACGACATGGACCCGTGCCAGACGTACAGTGGCCAGCGAAGCCTGACATTGGCGCTTGTGTTTGATGCTTTTGGGCATAGTTGGGTTTGCGCGAAAAACGTCTTCTGCCCTGCACGTGGCTCGCCACTGTGCATATTTTCGAGCTTCTTGATGAATGAATTGGGCACATGTTCTCATTTATTTTGTCGCTCACTCATGTGGTGTTTCCATGCGAGGAGTTACGATAGCTTTGTAAATGTCAACACGACCCCGTAACGATCTCCTTTAATACCTTCGTCTTCAGAACGAATAAAAGATTATCAATTTGGTTATCCAAACTAAAAATTGATAATCGTTTGGTGGTAAACACCAATTGGTGGTTGTTTGGTGGTAAACACCAAACTGAAGAATTCCATTCCACTCCAAAGAATTCCATTGGTGGTAAACACCAAACGATTTCGATTACCAATTCATATTACCAAACGATTAATCATAACTATACACAAAATGGCATGAGTTTCACTCATGGAAGAATTCCATTATAATTTTTTGTTTTTCCAGTAATTTCGTAATTTGTATAAATGCGCTTTTCAAGATGTTTACATTATTATTTTTAAACTGCTTTCTATAGTTTCTTCCTGACATGCATTAGAAAGTTTTACTCCTCCTATGGTGCCAAAGACTCCTAGCATTGCGTATAGAACAGCGATATCAAGAAGGACAAAAATAAAACAGCTCCTTGAGGTCCGAAAGGATTCGGACCTCAAGGAAACCCGGAATTCTTAAAGGACTCTTGTTAGCTGAATATTACTCCATCTCAGAAGGAAGAAACAGGGTTTTTCATCACTCACAGCTTGGTCACACTCTGCATTTCTACAGATATAGTAGATGGTAAACCAAATGAACTATGGCCTAAGTATTCGATGCTAAACAAAAGCAGAGGGAGTCTAAATTTTAACTTGAAAAGATATGTCGGAGAATTATGCGAGTGTGAGAGAGGGTGCTTCGAGAGTGAGAGGGTGCTTCGGCAAACGAAATAGCCCCGAGCGTTATCCCGAAAGTGTTGCCATCGTCCAAGGCAAGTCACCCCTCAGGTGTAACAAGCAAGAGCATCTCTTTACGGTGCTGCATCAGTTGGTGTTATTTCATTACGAAAAAAGATGCAGGTTGGTCGTCAGGACCGTGTCACGGTTGCTGCGTTCTGTCTGCTCCCGCTACAATAACGGTCTCATTTGCAGACGTGGGACCTCTGACCTGGATACTAAAGTGTCCCCAGACCCCAGTGAAGCCGCGGTGTCCTCGCCTGTCCACTGACTGCCTCACTAAGTGTCTGATTTTACGACGATTCTCTCCATCCACTCCGCCAATAAAACACGCGCACTCCTGCCGAAGCGGCCCTTTCCTCGCTGTCGTCTTTCACGGCGTCGGCGACGGAGTTGAACGAATGACCTTCCGTACACAGATTGGTGCTTAACTTTTAAGGCAGTCGAGTGATGTACGGCGCTTTCTTGTCTTTGATGGGACTGTATAGCTAATGAACACGGGTTCAGGTAGCTCCTGGGGGTAGCTTATATCAAGTAGTTAAGGGAAGCCTCGCTGGCATACACGATCCCCTAATAAAATTCCCCACATTTTGAACCTCGTACATTACCCGCACGTGTTTGCTGTTCTGAGTGGAATGGACGACTTCGGCTCGTTGCATTGCAGCTTGTCAGAAATCTTTTGTCTATAAAAGTCAAAGCAGCGGCGGGCATCGTGCGCGCATGCGCCTAAAGAGGAACAGAAAACAACTTAAGAGAATCTTTGATCGAATATCACGCTCCTATCGAGTTTCTCTTCTGCCACAATCTACATTCGTTGTTTCCATCTGTTGAATATGACTAGAGTATCCCACTTCTCCAAAGAAATAAATCTCACTTTCTCTCAACGTTTTTGTTTTCGAAAAGTGGAGAAAACCATAAGGGGTGGACGTTCCACTTGATTTGTTACTTCTCCTTTGGGCTGGGCTCCGATTGACCTCTAGTGGAATTCGAAGAACAATACGGTTTCCATATGAGGAGTTGTTCGAACTGGTAAACGGTTGTTGCATTTCCCACTTTATGTATTTTAAGGGGGTTGCTGACGTTGCCTGCTCAAAGGATTCACAAAATCATGCGAATGAGGAAAGATGGACAAAAATCAGTCGCCATGCAGTCATCCAATATTTGGGGGGGAAAAGGGACTAATGCCAAAGGCAATTCATAGGTTACAACATTGAGGGCGGATTCCCCTTCCATGGTTAAGAAGTGGGCAGCAGAATTTAAACGAGGGAGGCCCACGCTGTGGTAGTCCATCACTCTATAAGTTGCTGACAGGATGCATGACCTGGTGATGAGTGATCAACGAGTGACAGTTCGGTACGTTACCAGCGTCTTGGGCATCTCATCTGAAGGTGTTATTATATGCCACATAATAACAGAGGTTTTTGCTATGAAAGGGTGTCAGCACGATGGGTCCCAAAGTTGTTGACAGTAGATCAAAAACTCACAAGAGTTCTTGTTTATGCTCCGGCACGACCACCAGGTCAGTGGAGTTTACAATAAATTAATCGATACAAATTGTTAATCGTATTCAGCAGTCACGGACTTGAATCCCAGTCTACTCAAAGAGCGGGTGGTACTGCACTCGCGCTCCTGACCACTCGGCTACGTCAGTTGTCAATTCAAGTGAACATCTGCATCATTTTCAAGCAGATTCAGCCAATTTCTTTGCAAAGTTTGGGACCTGGGTCCATCACTTCTAGCCAGAGACAAAGGAGAAGTCCAAACAGTGGAAACTCAGCTGTTATCCCCTCCAAAGAAAGCCAAGTCGATTCCTTCTGCTAGCATCGGTTTTTTTTGGGATGCTAATGGAATTTTTGTTACTGGATTACCTTCAGGAAGACCAGACAGACACAGGTACATATTACGCAGATCCTGTGAGGCGTTTGCACGTAAACGTAAACGACAAACGCCTAGGAATCCTCGTCAAAGGATTCTTATTTCAGCAGTACAACGCGCCTGCTCACAAGTCTGCCATTGCCATGGATGCACAGCATGCGTGCGGCTTTGAAATCTTGAACCACCCTCCATATTCACCAAATATAGCACCATTGAACTTTCACATATTTTCTAATTTGAAAAAATACCTGGCTAGTATCTATTTTCCCACCGACAGTGATGTCATTTCTGGAGGTCCAAGAGAACCCTTTCTTCGCACTTGGAATGAACGCATTGCAGCATCGGTTGCAAAAGCGTATTAACTCCAAAGGCGACTAAAGTACCAAACTCCTCAAATAAAGCCTTCATACTCAGGCCACGAACTTTTCAAATGTCAATGAATCATCTTCTCACACGGTCTCAGATTGAAAGGGTCTCAAGAATTCCTGAAATTGAAAGGATTCGAACCCAGACCTCTAACGAGTAAGTTGCGATACCATTATGCTATCAGGGAGGACATCGATGCCACTGTTGTATCTAGATAGACAGATAGAAGTAGACGACTAAGGGATTTAGAAATAAACATTTTATTTCTTACGAAATAGATTGGATTTTGATAATAGCAGAAGGAGTTGCGAATCCGATCTCTGTTTGTCAACACGTTAATGTCAGGGGTTAGCTCTGTCCCCTTCTAAAAGAACATTCCCCTCTCGAATAATTCCATCCACAAGCGACTCGTTTTTTCGCTGTTTCTATCACGTGAGAGTAGCCAACTACCCCTCCCCTCCCCCTGCCCCTTCGCAATCCTCGATTTTCGAAACCTCTGTTGACGGCAGAGCGGCTAAATCCCAGCATCTCTGCGATCATTTATCTGGCCCGCATACTCCGATTGGATATCTGGACTGGAAGTTGTCCGTAGGGGCCCACTGGCCTCTATACCTGCACCTGCGACCCTCTCCGTATTGCTATTTCCGTAGTGCCACGATTTCAGTTCCGCTACATTCGTCACGGACGAAACTCTTGGCACCGGACTCGGTGTCCAGAGGTGGCGAACAAATTTGCGGCCTCGATAGGAGTAGGGTCGGCTGCGAACATTGTTTTCTATTGATTCGGGGATAAATTTTTCTCTACTGGAATCCCGACTCTAAAACGGAGATTCTATTTCGTAAAGAGACCGTCGTTCCGTTCGCCAAGTACACCGCTATAAATTAACACGTTCGGATCGTCGTATACACACGTCGATGTGACTATCCTCGAACGCGCAATGTTCTTAAGAAACCTTTTTTATGTACTTCGATTGTAACTATAAAAAAGGATAGAGTGGTGGAAGGATTTGTTTTTGTGTTTAAAAATAACGAAGTTGTGATGTTGGGAACACCCACACCTTCTTCAGAGTAAACTTGGCTGCAGGATATAAAACAGCTTCCAGCTTGTTGGAAATGAATATGAGCAGAAGGTGTTTCTGCAAATAAAGATCGTTTGCTCTTTATTATTTCTAAATTCTACAGTATTAGGGGAAACGTTAATAGACAGAAGAAGAAAGAAAGACCAACAGACAAAAGAACGGAGAGAGAGAAAAGGAAACAGAATGACGAAGAGAGAAGAAAAAGAGAATAATAAATAGAAGAAAGAATGAGCATCAGACTGAAGAAAGGGGAGGGGGACTAAATTATGGATAGAGAGATAAAGGAAAGATAAAAGAGAGAGAGAAACAAAAAGAAAAGGGGAGAAAAATAAAGAGAATAATAATAAACAGAAAAAAGAAAGGCAGCCAGATAGATGGAGAGTAGGATAATGAGACAGAGAGAGAGAGAAGGAGAATGATAAAAAATATTAAAAGTAAGGCCGATAGACTGAAGAATGGAGAGAGAGAAGAGGGAAACGGAATAGCAGTGAGACTGATAGCGAGAAAGATACTGAGACGGAGCGAGAAAAAAGGAAAGACAGAAATAGAGTGAGAGAGAAAAGAAAGAAAAAGTACCAGCAAATAGATTGAAAATGGAGAGAGAAGGGGGGGTCGAATGGCAGGGAGACAGATAGGACAAAGGAGGAGAGGCAGGAAAAAAGGAGAGAGAGACCATTACATCTCTCTGTTTTATCCATTCTGTCTATTATATTTTATTGACGAACTCTGCTTTCTTCTTCTTCTTCTTCTTTCCAATTAGGAATAATTGCCATATGAAAGAAAGAAGAGAAAAAGCTTTTTTCCCCTTCCCCCTGTGAAGTGTTCCGCAGACCATTTATTGGAGATAGATTACCAACCCTGCGCGTTCTCCTTACCATCCCCTCAGGGATTTCCTCTGATATCTCCTCGGGGATGAAACTTCTTTAAGTCGCTTAAAAACTTCGCCTTAAACAGTTTTTCCAGTTAACTTTGTTGCGCGTGCGAGTTGACAAAAAGAGGCCATTACCCAAATGAAAAGTGGCCCCGCTTTCCGGGCTCCAATTCCTCACCCGCGTTCATTGAACACCTTTTAATTTCTTCGTATAAACAGAGCCGTCGGTCGTGCTCGTTTGGCGAACTTTTTACCGCGGCTTTTATTCCCATTGTGCGGCCCGCCACATCGCCATCATAACACACAGATTAACACCCGTACGCTCCGGTGCCGACGACACGAACCTCGCGCGAGTCCACCTCGTGTAAACAAAATATTCTTAATCTCTCTGTCTTAATATGATTTATTTTTTGCGCGCATGCCCAAGAAAATAAAAACAAACGGAAATTATTCAACGACTACGTTCTGGCATCAGCGTCGGCCACCCCTTTAAAATTAATGTTCCGCGGATTAAAAAAAAACAAACGAAAGAGATAATTAGAAATTATCTACCGAAGAGTCTTACATCAGATCTAAAGACGTTTCTCTAAATTAGTAAGAACAAATTAAGTTTTGGCGTTATTATATAAAATTAAAACCAAATGTACAGTGCGTGCAAAAATAAAGTTCCCCCAGTTTATCTTCTCCGCGATTAATTAACCATCGAAAAATGTAGTTAAAATGTGTGGATCGATAACCGATCGCTTTCTCCAAACAACTTTAGACTCGCTTTATCACTTCTGTTCGGTGATGCGGCAGCCCCCGCGGATAATTAAAGAGGAGGAGAGAGATGAGGGGAGATGTCATAGGGGAAGTGAGAAGCGAACGAAGAAAATGCGGAAATGTCTATTTCTTCTGCCACGAGCATCCAGACAGGAAGACGGCTCGGAGGTCAACCGAAGTACTTGTCGACAGCAACTATTGTTTTACGGAGATCCCACGACACCCGTTGTTCTTCGGCGTCTGACTCAGAGATCGACGCCGAGTGCCCCGCCAAGAGGAAATGAACACCGCACGAGCTTGCCCATAGTGTTCCTCTGCCGCTTCCTGGCGGAGACAGACGACGGGAAGGCGGGCAGAGGACTACATCAATGTCACACGATGATCGAGTGGTCTGGTGCTCGCTAGTGGACACTGCCTTGCGCACAACCTTCGAGAGAGAGAGAGAGAGAGAGAGAGAGGGAGGGGGATTGTGAATGCGACAGCATTCCTACACCGCGAATTCCTGATAATCAATCCTTAAATCATTGATCCTTGAATCTGAATATGAGCAGTCAATGAATTTATTAAAGTAGATGACCTCTTGACCTATTGATCATTCCCTCCCTCCCTCTTTAATAACTGAAACTGTTAATACCAAATGTACCCTTAAAAGCTTATTATATTCACTTCATACGTTTCGAGAGGTATAACTGGATTCCTTCTTCAAAGGAAAAAAATAGTTATTACTCATTCAGCTGAAATAAACAGCTAGATTGTTTTCAACAATGAAAGCACAGCGTCAGTTTCACAATAAATAAAAACAAAATAAGTTTTCTGTTTATAATCCAGGACGACCACATGGACAGAAGGTATAATTCGACACAACTTGTTGCACCAATGGACGGATGTCACATGACTGTCCAGTTTAAAACACGATGAGTTTCTTTTCAATTGCCATCGGTTGGCTAGTTCCAGAATGACAGAGACGCCCCATGACCTTAACAGCCTCGATTATAACCAAAAATATAAAGACCCCGAGATAGTTTTTATTTGCTCTTCTCCAATAACCAGGTCATAATCTTTCTTTAAAAGAGTGTTTAATTTCACGATGGAAGGAGGTTTTGGTTTCCAGAATTGAGCCTTGGAGGCTTCCATTACTGCAATTTAAGGGACCTTCAAACAGAGCGTTATAATGTTTATTTTTGTCCCAAGACAGCGTTTGTTGTGATGGGTTGTTTACTCTTTATTACCCCCAGAATATCACTTTGAGTCGAAGTTTAAATATAGATTTAACGCGGGGACTTAGCTTTCCATTGATCCACTTTAAAAGAAAGGATTCTTCAATTTCCAGTAGCTGGCATGGAACAGCGAGCATCTACGTGGAAAGTGGGCGAAATAATGACAGCACTGTGCATCTTTCTTCCCCATCTTTCCCTCTCTCCCCCTTCGGCGTAAAGATGTCAGGATGTTGAGACCCACCGTTTGGGGGGGAACTTCTATGGTTACCCGTACGTGGGCATGTCACTCCAAAACACACCAATGTGTTGCTTCATTTATCAGAAAATGATACATTGCGCGCAGAAAGTATTATTTCCTCATAAATTTAGAAGCCTAGTTTGCCCCATAAACGATAAAATTACCTTTCCCCCCCTCTCTTTTCCTCATAAAAACCATTCGCATCTTCATCATTAAAACATTATATGTTCTTGAACCTTGTATGCCAAAAGCAATTCGTCTTTCTTTGAAAAGTTCAAAAATCCTACATTTGGGATACAAAGTTGTAAACACCTGAAGACGTCTCGTAAATTTATTCCCCAGATCTGGAATTATTCCCGAGTTATACTGAAATTAATTCAAGTGGAGTAGATATTCTCCTCATCCATGACTTATAGATAGAAGTTAATTGTCTAAGGGGGGAGGGACAGCTTTATTATCTTCAATTTGTTGTAATTTATAGAAAAATAATGGCCGAAGAACTTGCTAAGACATGCTATTTTGAAGACGGTAGCGACCTTGTCATCAATTTTGATTGTCTCTGAATATAAGCTGAAAATTTATTTGATGAAATAATATTATTAATCTAAAGGCAGAGGTTTTCAAACAGTTGGTCGCGATCCTCTGGTAGGTCGCGAGCAACTAGGGGATGGTGCACAAATTTATAATTTTTTAGGCTAGTATCATCTACGTTGTCATCAATTTTGGTTGTCTGATTATAATCTGAAAATTTATTTATTGGAATTATATTATTAATCTAAAGGTGGAAGTACTCAAATCGTTGGTCGTGATCCCCTGGTGGGTCGCGAGCAACTATGGAAGGCGCACAAATTTATCATTTTAGGGGGCTAGTATCACCTACGTTGTCATCAATTTTGGTTGTCTCACAATATAAGTTGAAAATTTATTTAATGAAATAATATTATTAATCTAAAGGCAGAGGTTCTCAAATAGTTGGGCGCGATCTCCTGGTAGGTCGCAATAAACTAGAGGAGGTGCACAAATTTATCATTTTAGGGGCTACCATCATATACGTTGCCAACAATTTTGGTTGTCTTTCAATGTAAACTAAAAATTTATTTAATGAAGTGATATTATTAATCTAAAGGCAGAGGTTTTCAAACAGTTGGTCGCGATCCTCTGGTAGGTCGCGAACAACTAGGGAAAGGCGCACAAATTTATCATTTTAGGGGGGATTAGTATCATCTATTGCCATCAATTTTGATTGTCTTTCAATATAAGCTGAAAATTTATTTAATGAAATAATATTATTGATATAAAGGCAGAGGTTCTCATGCAGTTGGTCGCGATCTCCTGGAAGGTTGAGAGCAACTAGGGGAAGACGCAAAAATTTATCATTTTAGGGGGCTAGTATCATCTACGTTGTCACCAGTCTTGGTTGTCTCTGAGTATAAGCTGAAAATGTATTTAATGAAGCAATTAATCTAAAGGAAGAGATTCTTCTCAAACAATTGGTCGCGATCCCCTGGCAGGTCGCGAGAAACTATGGAAAGGCGCACAAATTTATTATTTTAGGGGGTTGGTATCACCTACGTTGTCATAAATTTTGGTTATCTCACAATATAAGCTGAAAATTTATTTAATGAATTAATATTATTAATCTAAAGGCAGAGGTTCTCAAAGAGTTGGGCGCGATCCCCTGGTAGGTAGCAATAAACTAGGGGAGGTGCACACATTTATCATTTTAGGGGCTACCACCATATACGTTGTCAACAATTTTGATTGTCTTTCAATATAAGCTAAAAATTTATTTAATGAAGTGATATGATTAATCTAAAGGCAGACGCTTTCAAACAATTGGTCGCGATCCTCTGGTAGGTCGCGAACGACTAGGGAAAGGAGTACAAATTTATTATTTTAGGGGGGCTTAGTATCATCTATTGTCATCAATTTTGGTTGTCTTTCAATATAAGCTGAAAATTTATTTAACGAAATGATTAATCTTAAGGCAGAGCTTCTCAAGAAGTTGGTCGCGATTACCCGGAAGGTCGCGAGCAACTATGTAAGGGCGCACAAATTTATCATTTTAGGAGGCTACGGTATTGCAAAGTTTGAGAATCCCCTGTCTTAAGGTAATCCAGCCATTGATCTTTTCTGGTCTTTTATTTTAAGTTGCATTTAGAAGACAAATGACAGGTAGGTGTCGCTACCTGTTTCCTCCCTTTCTTTCCCCAAAAAAAGGGACAAAAGAAATTGAAAATATCTATTATTTCTTTTCAAAATTCCCAGCATTAGTGTTGAACTCAATGATTTCCGGAAACCCGAGAGGGTGAAAACACTTAAAATATTTGCCAAATCTCGCGCCAAATTGATCATTTTTTTCCCTCTTTCGGGGAATGCTTTGCATGCTTTCACATCCCCACAATATTCTAAGATAAAAACTTGGTGGAGAAAGATTACTTAGTGCAAAATATCCCTTAAAGATTTCAAACCACTTTATAAAAGAACGAGTCTTCTGTCGTGGTTTGCTCCTTACAATGAAACTCTTTAAGATATCGAAAAACGGAACGCATAGGCGCGCGAACAAAGAGGGCATTCTCCTATTGTTGCAAGGGGGGCTAAATACACTCCCAACTACGAAGGCCACCAGCCAACAATCTAAAAACTGTCATTTTTGCCTGCAAAAATATAGCGTTACGTCTAAAGATGGAATAGCCTACGTCTTGGCGGTACCACCACCTCCTGGGGGTGTCTTGTCTCCATGGTTGTGGTCCAAAGCCAGCATTTACAGTTGGCGGGAAACAAAGTAGTTCTGCATCAGCAGCGCCATAGTTGGGGGTGGACGAGAGAAGTCGTGTTCTGCCAGAGTACGGTATCAAGTAACAACCTCGTTCCTGATAAGGAGGTAGCTCACTGAAAATGATCCCTCCTACAAAAGTCTGCCTACTACTGGCGCCCTCCTATTTCCAAGGAGAGAAAGAAAAAAAAAGGAGTTTTATCTTCGTTATCAAATAGACAACAGCTGCTCGGGTGTTTCTTTTTTTTTTTTCATACGAAAAAATAAAAACAATTTTTGGGAGCCCTCTCTCTTTGAAGGCCTTCTCTTTGTTCTTCAGAGGTTAATGTTTCGGCTGAAACTCCCACGCGTCACATAATGAAGGAGGTGAGTTTTCGCTTCACCTTAAAAATGATACGGTTGCTATGGATACGGAAAGATGACTGTTTATAGTTTCTGGGAGTTAAGGATAACACTCGATGGAATTCTGTCATGGCTGTTAATTTTTACTGTCGATTTTGTGATGTTTACTTCGTGGTTTACCCAAATAGGAAGAGGGACATCCCCCCCCCACCCAACTTGTGCAACAAATCCATTGGTATTTGACAGTATCGATTAGCTTCCATTGATAGTATTCTTAATCTCTTTCTCGACTACATCTCCTTAAAAGTGTCGAAAATCTTTTGGTAGTCTCAACATAAACTTGGATCATTTGCGATATAAAGTTGGCAATATTGGCTTCGTGCAAGGCGCCATTACTCTTAATTTTTTAAATTAATTCTGTTTGTGTCTTTTCTTTTTAATTTTTACTGAATATTAATAGGTATAAATAATAAAACGTATTTTGCACTCGGTGGGGTTAATAACCACGCGCACAACCCCCAAATTGGATCACTACTTGAGTCTCTCTCGATCTTTTCATAGTTTGTGCCGATAAAATTAGTATTCACAAATTAACCCAAATTAAAATGATTAATTCATTTAAAAAATGCCCTTATATAATAATTAACAAGTTATTTTTAAATATTTAAAAAAAAAGATAAAAGAAGAAAGTGAAATACGTAAGAACTCACTTTCTTATTTATTTATAGCTAATTACCAGCTTCTTACTGGTTGCCATAGTAAAAATTGCCACTAATAATTTTTGTATAAGTGTAGTAAAAATTAAACATTTAAATATATATATAAAAAAAAAAACACTTAATGGAGAACAGAGACAGTCCGATATTTTCTCCAATATTGCGAATTTTCCAATTAAATCAATTTAAAGTTTCCTTTTAAATAAATAAAAGAAAAAAAATTAAATTTAAATAAATAAATTTATTTTACCATCGTTAATTAGAATTGTAAAATATCTCATTTATTGAGATAAACATTTACTTCGTGACGTTTGGGAAGCTATAACAGCGCCCTCTCATTAATCAGCAAAAATAAAGAAAATAATAGCGCCCTCTCAGTGTAAATAATTAATCGGCAAAAATAAAGAAATAATTATGAGAAATTATTGATAGTATACGGGACCACAATTTAATGTATGTGGATGAAAAATGCTTGCGTGTCTGCCGAGTCTTTTTCTTAATGAAATAAGATTCACCAAAACTTTATGGTGTGTGTGTGTGTGTGTGTGTGTGTGTGTGTGTGTGTGTGTGTGTGTGTGTGTGTGTGTGTGTGTGCGCGCGCTTTTTAAATGAATTAAGGAAGAAATTCGAACTGGAAATTGCATAACAGAAACTCCACCAGTGGAGATTCTAATACGAATTAAGGATCTCCTTGAGTATTAATGAGATTCTTCATGTTTGGGAAGATGTTTCCACTTCTTTGTGCGTATTTCTTTCCAAGCTCGCTTCTTGATTTATAGGCTGTCTGAGAATGTAAACTTTCGCAGCACTTCGGGGAGATGAAGCCATAGTTTAGCGTCTTAAAGGAACTCGACTTGCGCGTGTCAAAGAAACTTAACTTGTATGATAGTGTCAAAACCTTGTGGGTTCCGATAACCACCAGAGAAGCAACTTTCTTCTACGAAAAGTAGAACGACACACAAGACGTATTAAACTTTGTTTCGGTGTTTATTTATTTTTTTTTTTCCTTAACCTTTCTGTCTCTTAACAGCTTTCTGTTTTTCTTGTACTTCGAGAAATGACAACTTGGCACGACCTACCGCGACTGAGCTCCCGCAATCTGACACCTTGACGAAGGCAGGGGGGTTGGGGACGGGAGGGGAAATAACGAAAGATTTGCTTCTGGGCTACCACCACGAGACGGTCTTCGTCTTCATTACTTGGGCGTGACCTTCGGTTGGCAATAGCGCATTTCCGACATGTCATCAGTGACGGATGTTCGGATTTAAAGACACATGTCCTCCTAAAGTGCCTTGATCATGACATACCGTAGTCAAGGCGATTTCTTTGCTTTGATTATGTAATTTTCCTCCGTTAGAGGGAGCTTTGTCTCCTTCGCTAATGTGCTTTCAGCCATACTTTGATGAGCTGTGGCTTAGTAAGTTAAATCACATCGATAGCATAAGCAAATAAATACGGGTGGGGGACATAATTAAAGTTTCCATAGTGGAAGCTTCTATCGGGTTAAAGGACGTGCAGGCTGTATTCATGTCTGCAATCTGTATGTTTCGAAACATGTAGACGAGATTTACAGTACTGGAAAAAATAGTTCCAAAACTCGTCACCGGAAGAGGTTGCTCAAATTTTTCGATACTCGCGACCAGGAAATAAAAATGTGCTACTCAAATTTCCGATACTCGTGTCCAAGGGAACAAAAAGTTGTTCAAATTCAAAAACTCTTCACCAGGTGGACAAGAATTTGTTGTTCAAATTCCGAAACTCGCCACTAGAGAGACAGAAAGTTGTTTCTGGAATTTTGAAATTCATCACTTTCTGGGCTGTAGCATGAGGTGTCTTTCGCTGGATTCAACCTGCTGGAAACAGAGTTTTCGATTAAATGCATCATATCCTGGGTTAATTCATTCTCATTCGTTATTCGTTATTCGTTATTTGGTTTTTAGGAGCATTAGCAACTAAGGCCATATTGCTCCGGGATATGCGGTGGTCATTCCTTGACCTTTCCGCATACTCCGTATTTGGTGGTGACGGGCTCGAACCCCGGTCTAATCAAGAAGCATGTGCTACGCACTGCTGCTCCTTCCCACCTGGCTACGGAGGCGCTTCATTCTCATAATTGGAACTCGTGGACTGTGGATGAAACAGTCCAAGAGTCTCCAATTGAGGACCTAATCATGGAATTCACCAAAAACACACTTTTGTGTTGTATCGTTCAATTTTAAGGTTTTTTTTCTTGTTTGTGAAGGAAAATCGACAAGACCCAATAAAGACTAATTGGTAAATCAAATCGTTCTGCACCGGCTACAGGTTTATGTTTCTTTCCTCAATCCTCTTTTATAATTCCAAATAGACGGTCCAACAGCGTTATTAATAAATGCTCATATTTCTGTCCCCTAAATTAATTTCAATTAATTTATTCTAATTGATGTGTAAGTAGATATAAAGATATTCATTAACTGTGACGTGTCCCTGTAGGCATTTTTCCAATGTTTTCCTGATAAAACCAGTCTCCGGTCGCCAGCTGGACAAATCCCCAATTGCCCGCGCTATGCTATAATTATCTAAAAACCCTGTAACACGCCGATAAGGAAAATAGTTTAGCAGTGACGTCATCTCTGTTTAGCTCCCTCTCCAAACGTGACTAACTCCAGCTGATTCATGTGTACTTGAGCAGAAATAATTACGTAATACACCTGAGTCAGACACTTGACAGGTAGGGTAAAATTTTCAAGGAAGTCTTACTTTTTTGTTTTGCAAAATATAACAATCTGAGGACCCCGCCCTATGCACAGAAATTAACCTTTAATACTTCCTGTGTTCGATTGACAGAATACATCCTGTAACCAAAGAATCTAAGAACACCCCGCTAACACATTTTTCTGTTCAGTGCTGAAGACCCAAGTCTCAAGCTATAAAAAATAAAAATTTCAACAAATTTAAAGGAAATGACTTCGTCATCATCACCATGGATTTGTTGTTGTTGTAGGGTTTTAGGAGCATGAGCGACTAAGGCCATATGCTCTGTGTATATTGTTTGTATAATTTGCGTGTGTTCTGTGATCAATTTTTTGTTTGCTGGTTGAAAAACCAAACTACTCTCGCCCGAGACCGACTAACTCGGCCACGTTGTGAAAAAGACTCATAAAAATTCATCGATAGGACTCGAACTCAGGTCTTTTCCACCCAGTGTGGGTCGGATGGGATCCTACCAACTGTGTTACCCACGACGGCAAGGCCCATGTCTCAAACTAAAAGAATAGACATTTTTAAGAAGTCGATATTTCTGTTATAAACAAAGGACTTAATGCGAACAAGTTTGAAGGAAAATGTGTTGTAATAATACGTCATCATCACCATGGATTTGAAATCAAACCTTTTTTTATCAGCGAAAGTTGTTTGCAATATTTAAGACTCATCGCGACTGATAAAATGTCTTTGTCACTCACTAGCGTGTCGGAATTAATTATTTTACTCAAAATCAAAGAACTCTTCCATATTTGTTCGTTTTCAGCTTTCCCTTTGTGTAATTGCAATAAGGAGTTCAAAGTACCAAATGAGAACATAATTTCTTTCTTAGATCGAAGAAGTGATGTCAACAGCATGTTAATGAGCTCGGGAGACACCTCCACCACTAAAGCAAATCCAAGGAAAGGCAAAAACAAAAATTAAAGAATTGCTTATCTCTGTTCAAAGTGAAGACTTGGGAAAATAGGGCAGTACAATGAAGACAAAATGCGAATGGTGATGAACCTAATGAGAATGAAACTCTGTTTGAATCCGATGCTGATAATGGCTTTGTTCTAGTCAACTCACGAAGAGCTGTGGAAAGTGTGGAATGAAGCTGTCATTAAGAGTCTGCAGAAGTTGCGAAGGAGGAGATTGTAACATAAACATTGATTTGTATAACAGAGGAGAGGTAGATGAAGTAGGAGTATGTCCTTAAAGCCTTATTCTTCTATGGCCGAAAAGACAAAACTCTGAAAGGATTAAAACTGCTTCCAAACACTGAAACATTACAATGCAACAGTTGCGAAGCTCTGGCACTATTCAGGGAAGTATTTAGCACACTCTTCACTGACACTGCCGAGGAGAATCACAGAATATTTAACCAATTACTGAATAAATAGCTAATGGACGTGATATTGGGACTTGAGCGAATACCGGATCAAGGGGGAGAGTCATTTGACTATTAGAGGAACATTTTAAGAGACCTGAGAAGAACAATCTAAGAAATCAGAAAAACTGCTAAAGAAGTCATTGCAATGGTTAGTATCCCAACTCCACGCTATTGAATTAACAGTGCGACATCTTTTGCAACATCTTGATGGACACGCTATTCGAGTTCTACTGGCAAAAGTTTAAAAGGTTGTGAGAAGCTACCTGTAGCTGTTTGAAGTTTTTTTGATAACTGATCGGCTCCATCTTTTGTAGTGATCCAACCATTGCAAAGTGGATTTATTAAGGGAGATTGATAGACTAATTCCTACACCATGATTATCAACTAAAAATAGACTGCATCTGTCTAGAACGTGAGTCTAGCAGCTACCAGACTCTCGTTCAATACATAATGAAAGCTTATACTTCATTGGGGTTCCTTCAATGCCACATAGTAGCAACATACATCGATGAGCCAAAACATTATGACCAGCGAGTCGTTATGCAAATCGAAGCAACTGCAGGTGAACAACGGCGCATGCGCCGGTCGGGACACGGTATAAAAAATAACTGATACTGAGCTCCGTTAATGAGTGTTACTCTTGTTCTTCAGATGGGAAAGGCAGCGGATTCAAGCGAGTTTGACAAAGGCCAAATTGTAATGGCCAGACGACTGGGTCAGAGCATATCCAACACAGCACGGCTGGTGGGATGCTCACGGTCAGCCGTGGTTAATACCTACCGAAAGTGATCCGGGGAGGGGGAAACCCACGAACCACCGGCGATGTGTTGGACGACCACGACTCATCGATGCTCGAGGTGAGCGAAGGCTCTCCCAGATGGTACGTGGCAAAAGAAGGGCGACTATGGCGCAGCTCGCCGGTAATTGGAATGCTGGTGACGGGAGTAATGTGTCACGACACACAGTACCTCGAACCCTGCTGAAAATGGGGCTGCGTAGCCACAGGCTACTCTGAGTGCCAATGGTAACCACGGTTCACTGGCGATAGCGACTACAATGGGCACGCGAACATCGAAACTGGACCTTGAATGATTGGAAGAAGGTCGTCTGATCCGATGAATCACATTTCCTGTCCACCATGTGAACGGCTGAGTACGTGTGCGCCGTTTACCTAGGGAAGTGATGGCGCTTGGATTCACCTTGGGGAAGGGGGGGCTTTGCCCCCCCCCCACTCTTCCTCTTTCTTCTAGTGGAGCACGGGCCTGCTCCACTGCAAACGCGGGACCAACCTCTCTATCAGCCCCTTACTTCATTTTCTTTCTTCCAGTCTTCGGCCTCCCCATCCCCTTTTACTCTTGACTTTTACAGCGTTTTGAGCTTTATGCATCAAAATTTCTTGCCCGACCCGTTTAGAAAATATTATTTTAACGTATAGCACCTCGCAAGCTTCTTCTAAATTATCCTAACAAACGCTAATGACTAACCGAGAGCATTTTTTTTTTTATAGCTCCTATCCACTGAAATCTCAAAAAAGTAGGTGGCAGGACCCGCCAGATTTGCATAGATTTGACGGGTGAGGACGTCATCATTATTTTGGAAAAAGCAAAGGTGAGTGCAATGTGTACAATCACTCCTAATGTATTGTTCCCACCGTTGGAAGGCACCAATCCAGCTGTCCGTTAAATTTGGCTAGACTGCACAGCCCCAGGAAGGCAGTTCATAATTTTCTTTCCACTTGTATTTATGCCTTCTGTTTTTTGTGTCCCATTTCAACGTGAAAATTCAATCATCGCTAACTGTCTCTTCCATCTTCAATACCTTCATCAGTCAAATTCACTTGTCACCCAGATGGCAAGCTCTGTAAAGCACACATTCGTAGTTTTCTTCTCATATGGACTTCCCTCTGCTGTTCCACCTGATGAATCGCTCATCTATGGACCATTTCAAGAAGCTGTCTTTTCTTAAGTACTGTCTCGAAACCTAAACCCAGTATTCCAAACGTTGACTTTTATAACTAAACTATAACTTCTTTCTTCTTAGACGCAAAGGTACTGTAAATCATTGATAAGACACCATGTATCTTCCCAGCAGCCTGCCTACACTGCATGGTAACCCTCATGTCTGATTGTATCTCTCTCTCTCTCTCTCAATTTCTTCACCTCACCTCAATAAGATTTAGTTCAATAAGAGTAAAAAGATTTTGAGCCAAAAGTAATAAAAAAAAGGAGATTCCAGATTAGATTTGTGCATGGTAAATCAGGATGGAAGTATACACAAGTCATACTTTTAAGGCAACAGGAAATATGGAGCGAATAATCATGGGAAATGAGATGAGTTAAGGAAATCGATAATTTGGATTCCGAAGAAAAAGGAGGTCCAGCTCGGGAGAGTGTGGATGGACATCGTTGAGATTGGCACTGCGATCACATATATTTTTGAATGAATTAGGAAGTTTCGGGTTGGTTTAAATCTTTTCAGAGATAACTTTGTTGTATTGGTTTAACCATTGATGATGAGTCGATGTAGATGGGAGAAGGGGAATTTTGCCAGCTCCATAACGTGGTCTGAACAATGCTTCTCTGAAAACACACTACTTGGACTCTGTAGCCACAACTGATAAAGATGAAGAGATATTAGACTGCGGCCACCTCCAATTAGTTGTCGAACTATGTGAAATTTGCAGGGTTGTGATTTATGACGTTCTATTACTCAATGCAAAGTTCCTTACCTGAGACTGCATGGAACGTGCATGGAACCTTTACCTGTTGAATGACTTTTCAAACAGATCGATGTGGGTTGCTGCCACATTTAGCCAAAATAGTTGACGCTTGTTTCCTGAGAATTTGGCCCGGCAAGAAGCCATCAATAAATTAAATGATGCAATAGACTGGCATTCTTACAAGAAGCAAACATATTGTTGGACGAAAAAACCGAGTTTCCGGAAGAAAAACCATGCTACCCTCCCCTGAGACCAACTAACTCAGCCACGTTGTGAAAAATGCACATAAAACTTCTTCACGTCATTGATGGGACTCGAACTCGGATCTTTTTCCACTCGGTGTGAGGAGGACGGCGGTTCTACCAACTCAGGGGCTTGGTTGCTTCGGGGCTTGCCCTCGTGCTCACCACGAGGGCAACCCCCGAAGCAACTGCGCTGCAATGTCTCTATAAATCTGATCTCGATTGCTGTTAGGACATCTTCCTACTATTCTAATATGATTATCCTTAATACTTTTCATTACCATCGCGTTTTCCATTTCAAATTTGCGCTGTATAACGACAACAAGCGAGACAATATGCACTGATGAGCCAAAACATTATGACCACCTACCCAATATGATGTTGGTCCTCCACGTGCAGCCAAAACAACTCGTACCCGGCGAGGCATGGATTCTACAAGATTTCTAAATGTGTCATGTGGTATCTGGTACACGTTACCAGCAGATCCTTTAACTCCTGTAAGATCAGTGGTTCACACGCCGCAGATCGGAGTTGCTGTTCCAACGCAAACCACAGATGCTCGATGGGATTGATGTCTGGGGAATTTGGAGGCCAGGGGAAGACTACCAATATAACTAGAAGGCTTCCTCATGTTCCGCGAACCAGTCTCTAACAATCCGGGCGGTGTGGCATGGCGCATTATCCTGCTGAAAGATGGCACTGCCAGAGGAGAAGACCGTTTTAGGGGCTCCAGGACCTGAGTCCATCTCCCCTAATTGCCTCTGTGTTGACTACAGAATCTGTATAAACAGGGCCTGAAATGTGAGCAGCCAACACGTGAACAACTGCTGCCTGATGCCTGTCCCAAGGCACGTGGAGCCGGACATTATCTACTATCTGCGCCTCAGTAGTGCGCTGAATCACGCATCCACTAGTAGTAGTGCAATACCAGTGGATGCCAGCAATCCCGTACTCAGGATGCCCAGTCATAACAAAAAAAAAAAAAAAAAAACACCAGTGGTTGACATCTCTGAACAACCTGAGATCAAAAGAATTCAAGTCCAGGATGACTGGTATGCGATGCAGGGAACAGCTCAGCAAGAGATTGTTGAATTATCCATTGTGATGAAGCATCTGCATTCTTCTGCTGAAGACGTCGTTGGTGAAGATTTGAAGGGCTTGAAAGTAAGTCTCATTTTCAATTAAGGCTTTAAGATTGACTTCTGAGATGTTCTGAACCTTATTTTTAAGTGTTGTCCGTTGTTCTTTGTAGTTGGGGCAGGACAGTAGGATGTGGTTCCAGGATTCCTCTTCCCCACAGGAGCAATGAGGATTTGTCGCCAGTCCGAATTGGAACAGTTTCGCTTTAAGAGCGCCATGTCCTGTTAGGATGTAGGATGTGCTCATGGATGGGTAGAACCAATTACAATGCGGCTTATTCATCTCAAAGATGACATCCGGGATAAAAAGTCTGGTGAACTCTTCAGTAGGACTTTCATCCCGTGTAACCTGCCAAAGGGAGAGGAGTTTATTCCAGAGGTTTATTTTTTCCCGTTTGATTTTTGTAGCAGGATTGCAGTCTATTCCAAAGAGAAACAGGTTGGATTGAGGTTGGTAGGCCTTTTTTGTGTTTGTAGATGAAACCTCTATAAGCTATATATAGGTGCATTAGTTGAGGTTGTTCTTGGTACTCGGTATGTCGCAAGCAGCATGGTTCTTTGCATGAAAAGGAGTTTGTCCCGGATTTTACTGTTAGTGACCCTATGGAACCAGACCCCAGCAGCATAGGAGGCAATTGGCAAGAAGACACTTTATAGTAGAGAGATAGGGGTCTTTTGGTGAGTCTCCAGTCCGAACGGGAGATCCTGATGATGGCTGCAGTGAAAACTTTGGTTTTGTTTGCCAAACTGTTCACGTGTGGTTGGAAAAAGCCTGTCGTCCAATATTATGCCAAGGTGTTTAGTTTGTGCAACATATGGAATTTTCTTCCCGTGAATAAGCACTTTAGGGGGTCTGCGGTAATCCAACCTGTTTTTGAAGATCATTAGCTTTGTTTTTGTGTTTGATATTTTTAATTTATTTGTGAGGGTCCAGCTTATCAGGTCATACAGGACAATTTTTGCTCGGTCCTCAAGGATTCTCCTGGATCTTCCTGCAATGCAAATAACCAAGTCGTCTGCATAGGCGAAATTTACGCCGCAGTGAGCCATTGGTCAAGTACGTAGTTCCAAAGGAGTGGTC
The DNA here is from genome assembly GCF_048544385.1 of Mastigoproctus giganteus. NCBI lineage: Eukaryota > Metazoa > Arthropoda > Arachnida > Uropygi > Thelyphonidae > Mastigoproctus > Mastigoproctus giganteus. Next base: position 225,393,889 of record NC_143581.1, on the reverse strand, counting down.
CTAGCACTGATCCCTGTGGGCAATCGCTGTTTATAAATTTGAACATGACAGGTGTTGGGCAGTGACCCGGCCGTCCATATGTTGCAACAGGAAACGTGATTCATCGGACCAGATGACCATCTTCCAATCATTCAAGGTCCAGTTTCGATGCTCGCGTGCCCATTGTAGGCGCTGTCGCCAGTGAACCGTGGTTAGCATGTGGATTACTCCCGTCACCAGCATTCCAATTGCCGACGAGTTACGCCACAGTCGCCCTTCTGTTGCCACGTACCATCCGGGAGAGCCTTCGCTCACCTCGAGCATCGAGGTGTTGAGCTCACCTCAACACCTCGCCGGCAGTTCGTGGATTTTCCCTCCTCGGATCACTTTCGGTAGGTACTAACCACGGCTGACTGTAAGCATCCCACCAGCCGTGCCGTTTCGGATATGCTCTGACCCAGTCGTCTGGCCATTACAATTTGGCCTTTGTCAAACTCGCTTAAGTCTGCTGCCTTTCCCATCCGAAGAACAAGGGTACCACTGATTAACGGAGCTCAGTGTCGGGTGTTTTTTGTATCGTGTCCCGACCCGCGCACGCCCCCTAGTTCACCTGCAGTTGCTTCGATTTGCATAACGACTCGCTGGTCATAATGTTTTGGCTCATCGGTATAGTATTATGCTGTGTTGCTTGTTGTCATTATACAGGCAGGGTACTCTATTGTGGCTAAATTATGCAAGGGCGAAATTTTCTGCATCTACCGAAAAACGTAAAATTAAAATTAAAATAAAAGCAGCCATTCGTACCTTTTCCATTGCCAAAAAAGTAAGTATCCGATTCAACCTGTCACACTGGGCGATCGATCATTTATTCCAGTGATCAACAAACTCTTAAGATCTAACTGTCTTACTCCCGTTTGAGGGCCTTCTGCAACTCAAAGAGATCTCCAACCTCTATGTTAACTAGTTGCAAAGCTTTAAAGTCCTCACCATTTCTAAGAGACACCAAAGACCACAAGAAATCAGAAATGGCCATCTACAATCACGCACAGTGAGCGTTAGGAGAAAAAGCCCCTAATACCTAATCAAAACAGGAGGCTAAACACGATCAAATTCCTTAGAAACATCAAGAGCAATGGCTTGAGTTTCTTCAAAGATGAGTACATAATAATTATACGTAAGACTAGATAATCACCAATGGATCGACACATAATCCGTGCATACAATCTTTAATCACGTGGAAGATTTCAAGATGGTTGGCGGTAGATAGATTTCTCCTTTTCTTTGAAACAAATCTATTGAGTAATTGGAAAAGTGGGAGGATTTATCAACAATTTTAGGATTCGACTGGACATTAACAAAACTATCATAAAGGCGGTGATGTTCTTGCAAGTTGTCTTTCGTATTATGTTTTTCAAGGACAGTATCAGAAGAATTTATGAACGATATTACACAACTGATTAAATATTTTCGGGAGAGGGCCGAAGTGTTGGCGTTTTGAACTGCTGGTATTTGGGAATCCGACGTTTTGAACTATTCGTATGTCAGAAGTCGGCGTTTTGAGTGTAGACTTCTGATTTTTGTAATTTGAATTAAACTGGATAGATCCGATATTGAGGTCGCACTTTTCAATCAAGGGCATCTCATTTCGGCAAAGTTCGATCGTTCTATGACGACCAAATCCTCTGCTCGAACCTTTGAGCTAAAGGGACTGTAAGTATCCTTAGTATGTTCCCCGGAATTTCAAGGCCTAAAAATACTATGTATGGTATACCGGGGTCGACCACCAAGTTGGTTCCATCCCCTCAATTCAATTTTTATTAAGTGTTACTTAGTAAGCTGTTATTCCCTTCTAACTATTGCGTTGACCATCTTGTTAAATCTCTTCCTACCATATCGAGGACATTCCATTGAATGTCCTCCTTGGTTTTACGAGAGAAAGAGAAAGTGATTAGAGAAATCTTTAACAGTCTCGATCCCCGAAAGTCTTATCTTGATGGCATATCTGCTTAAAACCTGTTCATGGGTTCTAAAGGTGAATGTCAACAAGTTGTTGACATTCACCTTTAGAAAGTTCACGAAAAGTACCTGCAAAGTGGAGATGTGCAAATCATCCCTATTCACACCGGTCGCTGAAAGGGTGAAGTGGACAACTAGAGGCCTATTGATCTCAGTGCCAGAGAAATAATGGAATCATTGGCATTAGGGGGGGAAGTTATTACTATGGGTAAAGGGATGGTTAAATGGTAGGAGACAAAGGGTGGTTTTAATAAAGGGTGGTCCACTGCTGTTTAGGATTTTTTAGGCGCATCAGCAACTTAGGCCATATGCGCCGTATATGATATGTCTGTTACATTGCATGTGTTCCTAGGTCGATTTGCTGTTTGCTGGACGTAAAAAAAACAGTTTCCTTGAGAAAAAACTACGCTACCCTCACCTGAGAACTACTAACTCAGCCACGTTGAAAAAGGCCCATAAAATTTCCTCGCGTCATCGAGGGGATTTCAACTTAGGTCTTTTCCACCCGGTGTGGGGAGGACAGCGAGTCTAGATAAACTCAGCAGATGGACTGGAAGTCCATCTGCTGAGTTTATCTAGACTCTAGATCCTCTTGTAGTAGCATACTCTGATCGTTGTTGTTGTTGTTGTAGTATGATTTTATGAGCATCATCAACTAAGGCCATATTGCTCCGTGTGTATTGTCTGTAAATTGCTTGTATTCTGAAGTCGATTTTCTGTTTGTTGATGAAAAACCAGAGTTTCCATGAGTAAAACCATTTTACCCTCGCCTGAGATTGACTAACTCAACCACGTTGTGATAAAGGACCATAAAAATTCCTCACGTCATCGACGGGATTCGAAATAAGTCTTTTCCACTTGGTGTGGGGAGGACAGCGATTCTAACAATTGTACTACTCACGAGGGCATAGCATACCCTGATTACTGTCATTAACCACCCTTCCAACCTTTGCATTATCAGTACGTTTAGACATCAAACTTGAAACGTCAGTATCATTAATGAACGTTAAAACAGTAAGAGTGGCACCAAAAACGACTTCTATGGAACTCAACTGATCACATTAGTCCATGAAGAGCAGCGCACCCCCTCTTGGGTAGCACAGTTGGAATAATCACCATCCTCTCCACACCGGGTGGAAAAGACCTAAGTTGAAATCCCCTCGATGACGTGAGGAAATTTTATGGGTCTATTTCAACGTGGCTGTGTTAGTAGTTCTCAGGTGAGTGTAGCGTGGTTTTTTTTTCAAGGAAACTGTTTTTTTTTTACGTCCAGCAAACAGCAAATGGACCTCTGAACACATGCAATTTAACAGACATATCATATACGGCGCATATGGCCTAAGTTGCTGATGCGCCTAAAAAATCCTAAACAGCAGTGGACCACCCTTTATTAAAACCACCCTTTGTCTCCTACCATTTAACCATCCCTTTACCCATAGTAATAACTTCTCCCTAATGCCAATGATTCCATTATTTCTCTGGCACTGAGATCAATAGGCCTCCAGTTGTCCACTTCACCCTTTTAGCGACCGGTGTGAATAGGGGATGATTTGCACGTCTCCACTTTGCAGGTACTTTTCGTGAATAAAAGGGATTCTCCCATTATTATGGCTAAAGATTTAGCAACCTCTTTTGCAGCCTCTCATAATATAATTGGATATATTCCATTAGCCCAAGGCTTCGTCTACTTTTAAGTAGACGAAGATTAGCCAAGGATTTTTAGCCAAGGACTTTTCGTAATCCACATTTGATTGCCTAAACTCCTGAATGCTTTGCTACTGTGCGAGTACCAATCCACAAGTTCCAGCAGTATCTGGAAAGTTAACCGATGAGTTAGTCGATCTCACGCGTAAATAGCAAGCCCCCCTCCCCATAAACTCGGATTTTCTCCAGCAAATCTACTAGAGAACACACCCAATTTATGGACATATAAGTTACTTTTTCTTTCATGGTTTTTATGTAGTCAGAAAGATTGGTTAATTATACATCCAGGTCCTCATCATGTTCCCAGCGAATAGCGACCATCCTTTTTATTACTTGAAAAGGTCCGATAAATCTTTGACACCATGTAACTACTTGGCATCTGATTGTATCGTAATTCACCAAGCTATTTCCATCTTGAACCGCTGTTAACCTTCCCCTCCCCCTCAATTACTCGTGGTCTCAGTTACCCCTCATTAAATCACACAGAAGACAAGTTGTCGCTACTATGGGAATAAAGTGAAAAGAGAAAAAAAAAAACCTTCTAAATTAGTGGAAATGGAGGAGGAATATGAGGATTGCTCCCAGAAGTAGAATTACTGGTTATTCGATTTCTTTCGAAGGGTATAAGAAAGAGAGAGCGAAGTAGAAAGATGAGAATCAGGTTAAACAAAGGTCATAGATAAAGGCATCCAATTAATAAATACCAACGTGGTTGGACACGCTCACAATAGAGGGTTGCCTGTATTGTGAGCGTGTCTATTTAGATAGGAGATTGATATCGGGCTACTAACCATGTCATCTACAGTGGATCTTGACGCAGAACACAAGGGCAACTATGTTATCTTTAGCTGTCCTTGAGTTGTCTGTCAAGGAGCAGTAAACCATCCCTAATTACATGTAATCAAAGATGTTTACAGAATGCAATCGCTTTAACGATTTCACTTGGTAGCATTGTGGTGAGGAAGTGGGTGCAGAGTTTATCTATTTTTGACAGGAGATTATATCATAACCACTTCGCAAGATCAATGGGTTTAATAACTTGTTATGGCAATGCATTAAAAGGATGGTTCGGATTATCCCAAAGAAATGCGACTAAGAAAAGAATGGTATGCACATTTAAGGCATGGTATTTTTTTCTCATATAGGAAGATGGACGAATTATGTGGATAAATCCCCCTAATTCACAAATCCATCTTATGGACTAACAGCCATCTTTACTATTTGTCTTGGACTTTAATGCCTGATTCATAGGCGCACCCGGATGGAGGTGGCTAAGGGTGCTAAAGCCTCCCCTGCTCCAGAAACATTAACTCTGCAACCCACATATTCGAAGTCTTTCCTCACCGATCTCACCAAGCCCTTTGCCGGGCTTGGACTCTTTCAAGAACCTTGATATCTTTCTTTAGATGCGGTCTCCATACTTGAACACAGTATTCCAAATGCGGTTTCACAACTGTCTTATACAGTGGGGCTATGACCTCCCCATTTTCTACAAGAAAATGTTCAATAAATCATCAACAGGATACCAAGGCAACTCTTGAGTAAGGTGAAGCTCGTTCTGCTCTGAACAATGGGACCCTTGTACTTACCAGGCGCTTTAAATCGTGTGTCCACAAAACACTGAAAGTAATCATTTTCCTTATTCTATTAAAAGTAATCTTTTATTAAAGAATTAATTTGCATAATTTTGAAAAGGCCAAAATGGCGTTAGCTATTTTATAATTTCGAAATTTTTAAATCTTTATATCTTTGCCTGCTATTTTTATGAAACTATAAATTATCGTGTTCATTGAAATTTAAATTTTTTTATTGATTTCTAATGATTTTTTTTTTTACTACAGCCATGATCTTGTTATATCCGAGTTTGTTATAACCGAGTTCCATTTTAAGAATGTTCTGTGTATAATGTTCCCGCATGATCACATAGATCAGGGTTCACAATTAGTTATTTGAGAAGAATATTATCATTAACCGAATTTATCGATCTCGTGGACACACTGAAAAGATTTATTCCTTTATAGGAGAAAGAGTGAAAAAGGGAGGGGGGGAAGAAGGAATAATAATTTCTGGATTTTTATTTGTCCAATTTTTAATGAAATTTAGAGCCGCTCGATAGATCTTTCTAAGTGAGCTAAATTTAAAACTGCAGCATGAAAATCCATCCGTTGGCAGTCTAGTTGTTACATGCGGCCGGACGAACAGACATCATAAAGTGGACATAATCAATGGAGATTATAGCTCTTAATACCTTCTAAGAAATCATGCTCACATACTACAGCATTTCTCCCACATTCATCCACACCCTTTTTAAGTCGTCTGCATGTCTAAGCATTGTTAGATTTCCTTTCAATAGTGCTGTTACTAATAATTTGCTTACCTAGTGTATATTAAGAAGGAAATACAGTCCTTTCATTAAAAAAAAAATTAAAAAATATAAAAAAAATATTCTTGAATTTTAAAAAGAAATTAAAGGGACTGTTAATATTTTTCTTTGTACCCGTTGTGTACAGTTTGAATTTAGTTTAAAAAAAAAAGAAAACTGAAGCATTTTTTTGTGTATTATTATATTTGACTGCAGTATTTACAATGTACAATACATTTAAGTATCCAAGTCATTCCACAGCATGACTGAGTACAATTTTTAGGCTACATAAGAAATCAATAATTACGAAATTTTCCTTTGATCCAACTGCTTCCGGTTCTTTTAGCCTCATTCGCAATTATTAATTGTATACACAGCGTTTCTAATTTTAGCAGTATTTCAAAATCACTGATGTCAAATGTAAAATAAATCAGAAAGTACACTGATGCACACAAAATTTTTATAGAAATATATGTGTATAGATACATATGCATTCGTACATATATATGCATAGACATATATAGACTCGTATTTTCAGCCAGTACTTTATCATCAACATTATCAAAGCAACTGACAATTACAGCAGAAAAAAAAAAAAAAAATAAAAATAATAATAATTTTTTAAATCTCCAAAAAAGGAAACATTTTTTTTTGTCCCTGTAATACATAATTCTAGCACCAGATGGCGCTGACCCCCGGCAGTTACCATTCAGGAATCGACAGTGTTACTATTATTTTTGGAATGATAGTATACATTACACTTAAACGAGGATATAGGCGTCTAAATTAGTTTTAAATTAATAAATTAGCATCGCAGTTTATTAAAAAGTTAATTTAAATTATTTAAATCGTTTCGTTTTTTAAATATTAATGCGTGAAGTTTTATCTCAGAAGTTTTTAGGAGTAGGAGATGGAGATAGAGCTGAATCAGATGGTGTGATTGTGTAGCTTAATTGGGAACAGAAAAATCGATTAATAGTAATCGGGGGAGCGAAACCGAGAAGGTAATTAAAGAAAGAAGAAAGTACTTGAGTTGCTTTTGTTAGGATGCATTCTTTAGTACACCAAAGAGGTGCAGATGCGCTGTTTGTTCAAAGGATCACAAAATGAGATTAAAGACTCATTCCTATCACTTTTAATCTCCTGCAGATGTATCTAAATGACTACATTGCCATGGGATAATGAAGAGCAACTCCGAGGTATTTCTTCATCCATCTAGTTTCTTTGTTTGGAAGATTAAGTAGCATTTTAAGGTGTTCCTTCCAATAAGCCTAAGTGCTGAACCTATCAAAGGCCATCAACAATAACAGGTTTGTTCTTCTATTTCTTTCCTTAAAGAACATTATTATTTAATGGTGTACTTTGAGATTTTGAAAATTCTAAGTTTTTAATTATCTTTGAGAATATTTTATGGAGGAGTTCGTTTATTTTTAATGGCTGTAGGCAATCCTACATTGTCCGAATCCAAATAGATCTCATCTCGTTTTGATGGGGACGATTGGACGTCCTGCTTCTCTTCAGGAACTCATTGGACAGTTCATTTCAATATCCAATGAGGATGGACAGTGTTGTTTATCGCGCAAATGTCGGAAGACTCTTTGGAAAGCACCAACTTTCTAAGAATTTGAGTTCCAGCAAGGTCTGAGAATTTAATTTTCCTCTGGGGGACATGCAACTTAAATAACTTTTGTAAATGAATGTATCAATTGCAATGTTAAGGAAAAACCAACAAGACTCCTACAAATGATTTAGGAAGTGCAAAAACTTCTGTTTTATCTTCGAAAGAACAGGGCCGTGGTGCATTGGATTCGGGTGCTCGATCTAGGGGGGCCCAATAGAGGGAGCGATCAAAGTCTCGATATAAATAAATGAGGCCCTTAACCCCGTTTGCATCCGGGCCCCCAAGTACCTTTGCACGGCCCTGAGAAAGAGAAATAGTATTAGGGATTCATCTCGATTTCTGTATTGATACAATATACATTTTACACTCCATTTTTCCAGCTCTAGATCGACAAAGATCATCTAATTCGAGTCTAGGAACTAATTAACATACTCAGATACATACATTACCAATTAGAAATGAATGTACGATAGTATGAGAGATATTTCTGCGAAGAAACGATTGGCAAAGATAAATCAAAATTTTTTCCATATACGGCACAGTCTGAGAATACAACTTTAAGTAGCAACACGCGTAAGTAAAAATTATCCATTCTCTCTCTCTCTCTCTATCTATCTATCATTCCTAAACAAAAGTATTGTAATTATAAGCATCTTAAACACTTATAGGATTGTGCTGGAAGTTGCAGGATAACGGATGTGCGTGTATATGAAGAGGTTCTTTCCATTCCCTAGTACTTTTATTTAAATAAAAGTTGCCAAAAAGAGTGATCGATCCCAACTCGTTCTAGTTACAATAAGGGGATAGTTTAACCCTCTGAAGTTCGTGAATGGTAGCTGTTGACATAAATAACTGGTCGGAAGGATCCGACGTACATAATCTCTCTTCGTTTTTTCTTAACTTATACACCAAGTACAATATAAATATTGTGACTATAACAGTAATGACTACTGATAATGGAATATGAAAGAATTCCTGATAAGCATCTGCGTCCAATCGAATCCATTTATCTACAATACCGAAGATTAGCACCGGACATTTTGGGACATGGATGAGGTGAAGATGTTTGGTGGGACTTTCAAGTGGATCGATGAAAATATAACGATTTATGGATTTAAGTACTACTGATGGGTTAAAAATGAAACTACGAAGGGGTGGGTGGATGGGTGGGTGGCGATTTAAAATATAAAACGCTAGAATGGAGACCAAACCCATTCCACGATTTGAGTTTTAAAAAACCCGTTTGTTCGTTTGTTCTTTTGGAAGTGGGAGGTAATGATGAGGGATGAAGGGGGATTTGTGAGCCCTAAAATAAATTTATTTTAGTACTAGTGCGGATGCTTATTAGGAATTTACAACGAAATGAGTGCAAGCGTGACCCTGGTTTGAAAACCCTCAGTGCACTATACAAGATGCCAACTAATCATTGACGTAGTTGGACAAACAAACAAACAAAAAAGACAAAATATTGACAAGCAAAAATATCTTTGGTCTTCAAAACAAGTGACAAATAAAACTGTAGGTGGACCTGCGTTTTCTCAGAATGCTATGCTCTGAGCGAAGTTGAGCGTCATCTATTAACGAGAGTACAGTCAGTAATAGCCTCTAACCCAGCTTCGTTTTTCTGTGTCCAGTCCGGCTGCTGGGGGGTGGGGAGTTAGCGTTGCTCCAATTACAACTCCTCGTTGTATAACTCTCGCGTTGCGTTTTATATGCGTATGAGAGTGTGTGTGTGTGTGCGTGTGTGTGTCTGTTTTTCTTTTCCCTCACACCAAGTTTATTTTTCTTCTTTTGTCGATGACTATGCATAGAGGTAGCCAAGATTCGGGGTTTTTCCATCTCACACATGTAGAGATTTCGTAGTTGGTCGGTAGATGTCGCTAGACGTCTTGAGGGGTCGACGAATACGATCACCACCACCACGAAGTGCCGCGCTGATTTTTTATTGTTTTTTTTCTTTATTTTTTATTTCTTTTCTTTCGCACCTCAGATGAGTGTTCGAGTCTTAGTCCTGGTTGTTTTGCAGACGTCACACTAGCATCGCTCGGCCTTGAAGTTGTTTGGACTGAGTTGACTCGCCGCTGTCAATCCAGGATTTGTAGCAGCTGGTCTCGCTCCAGGAGCGTAGTAATAGGACGGGTCTATTAAAAAACAAAAACAGAAATTAAAAGTTTATAAAGAAATTGAGAGAAAATTGCAAGTAAACAAAGATGAATCCTCTTAGGGACCTCGCTGTAACTCAACTAATTTTTTCGTGGATTTGGCAACGGATACAAACTGTCGAAACCTATCGTGTCATTATATGGGGTGGGTTAAGGGGTTGGAAGAAACTCGCAGACACTGGACTCGAATTTCCATGCGTTGGAATCTTTTGGAGTTGGACTAGTTGGTGGTGTGCCAGTTCTCTTTGCTTAGGAATCAGATGCAATTCGGAACAGCAATGCTTATAGGTGTGTCTGTAAAGAAGGGATGCAGAAGAAGCTGAATCGGGAGTGGTGTGAGTTGTCAGAGAGTCTTGGGTTCCCCCACCAGTATGGGAACAGATTTTATGGTACGACATCGAACTTCATAAAACAGGTAATAATTTGACAGAAAATTATTATTCCGAAATTGACACCACTAGGTGGCAGATTGATCAAGTTCTGGTCTCTTGTTTGGCAGCTTTTAAGATGGCCGAGCCCTCAATGTGTAACCTTATAAAAATGATTTTGTCTGGTTGATGATATCAGAAGGCGAACCCTTAATGTATTTATTTCTTAACGTCCATGTGGTTTTACCTGGACACTGAAGTATGCATCATGCTCATGCTGATTATGGCCCACATTTAAACGATGGCCACCACCATTCCAACAACTTAAGATATTTTACATCATGACGTCATCCGATCCAGTGAAAATTTTCAGCTTCTTCGAGGCTCCGTGTTGGCGGGTAGAAATGAGTGGAAGCGTTCGTGGGTGAAGAGGAGAGAGAGAGAGAGAAAGATAAAATCACAGCAGTTTCAAATAACTAATGGATATTTGATGAGAATATCATTTTGTGCACAGTAAAGTGCAACTTTGGTTTCGTTCTTGAGTTACAGAGAAATAATAGAAGACAGAAATATGGAGGGGCCAAATCGAAGAGATCCCAAAATTTGGAATCCATTCTCTTTTATTTTATTTAATAAATCGTTCATTTCTTAATTTGCCAAAAATTAATCAATTAATTAATTATTCTTATTTAATTAATTTGTGAATCAGTCGCATTTCATCATTAATCAACTACGCGGCAATAATAAAAGAATTCTTTTCCATTTTCTTATTAATTAAGAAAGAAAGAAAAAACTTACTTATTATTCCTCCTGAGCCATAACCGTAGGCGCCGTATGCCGCTGCGGAAGAATATTGAGTGTACGGAGATGAGTAGGCATACTCTGTTCCGGGGACTCCGGTCACGGCTGACCCCGCTACTGCTGCTGTGCCCGCCACTGTGGAAACAACGAGTCACGTGTCAGAAAACAACAGTTATTTTCGATTTACATTTTTTGTACATTTCAATGAACGCTCATTTGTACGCCAGAATCATTTCTGTTGTACAAATGTTGATGAACACTGATATCATTCGTACACTGAAATTGGCACGATTTATTTGGACGCTGAAATTGACCTGATTTTATTTGGAAGCTGAAATTGACAGGATTTTATTTGGACGCTAAAATTGACATGATTTTTGCACGCTGAGATTGTCATGATTTTATTTGATTCGACACTGAAATTGGCATGATTTATTTTAGCACTGAAATTGGCATGATTTATTTTAGCACTGAAATTGACATATTTTTGTAACTCTGAGATTAACATGATTTTATTTGGACGCTGAAATTGGCATGATTTATTTGGACACTAGAATTGATCTGATTTTTGCACACTGACATTTTCATGATTTTATTTGGACGCTGAAATTGGCATGATTTATTTGGACACTAGAATTGATCTGATTTTTGCACACTGACATTTTCATGATTTTATTTCAACCCTGAAATTGGCACGCTTTTATCCGTACATTGTATTTGGATATTTAAATGTACATTCTGCGTGTTGATTGGTTGTTAAAAGCAGAGGGGACAGAATTTGTGATTACGCTTCTGCAGGAATATCCATTTTAAAAAGTTATAATTGCTAGTTTAATAGTCAAGTCACATTTCTTCATCTCTTTTCATTTTCAATTTATTTTCTTTTAAGGATTTATTTGTACGTATTATTATTTCTTTTTAACGGCATATGTTTGAATCCCTGACTATATAAACTCCCCCCAATCGAAGAGCTTTGATCACACCACGCACGCTCTTAGAAGTCTCGATAATAACTCAGTTTTGCGAGTTAATTTCGTCGATCAAATGCCTCCCTAATTACCGAAAGTGGTCCAGATGGCGCTGCGTGCAGCAGTGCTAAAACAACTCGGGCCGCTTTCGTCCGTTATCAGCCTTCCTGCGCGTGTTTACGTGAGGAGATTAGGGCAGTCGTAATCCTTCACGTCGTAAACTGCATACATCTTCGGCTACCTCCTTCCTTCCTTCCTGAACCCATTCCAAAAGATCCTCGTGCACTTTCTTATCTTCGGGGGACTCCAGGAATTGGGAGAGAGCGGAGAAATAATCCATCTTTGTACGTTTCCTGCGATTTGCGATAGGAGCCGCCAAGGCAACTCTTATTTGGGATGGTTTCGCATAATTCGCAATTATTTTGGGCCACAAAACTCATGAGCGTGCATGCTGGAAGTGCTTATTTGCGTTCCCTAATTTTCATTAATATAACGAGACAACACCTCCAGTGTGCTCGAGGTGGCACTTGTCTGCGCGTTTAATAAATGTTCTGTCACGCTCAGCCTTCCACATATTCCACGTCAAATATAGACGCCCGAGTGAGAAGTTTAACGAGAAATCCACAGCGTTGACTCACCCTCTCCTTGCGGGCCGATTAATACGATTTTCTTTTTTAACCTCCAAGATGGGGTGGGGTGGGTGAGCCGAGTAGCGATGCCAAACGACTCCTTGAGAGAATTCGGAGATCATTAACTTCACTCCAAGTGACTGAGTTACAAGGGGTTGAGCTCTTACCACACGTGGTTTACAGCCTACCGTGGCATTCTCGATTTCTCCACACAACTGAAACTGCTTTTCTTCACTTTCGTCTCGCATTCGCGTGCAATTTAAAACCCCACTCGTTTGCTTTTGTAATTTTGACCTCGTTCAGACATTCCCGCCTCCTCCGCTGTACGAGCGTTGTCGTTCATCTGTCACAAGGTCATGCGACAAGAAAAGAAAAATACGTTTGGTGATTTTTAGAACACTCGGTCGAGTTATCGGTGTCTGTAACACGCTTGACTGCTAAATACGGCGATGTTCTTGCATTCCCTATATCTCATTAACTTCGTGCTAGCGGGTATCGCCGTGTTTATGACCACCGTCCTCTCCACACCAGGTACAAAAGGCCCGAGTTCGAATTCCATCGATGACGTGGCTGAGTTAGTCGATACCGGGCGAAGACAGCAAGGTTTTCTTTCTTCTGTTTTTGAGTGGACGGCAAACACAAACCAGCCTTAGAACGCGAATATTTTAGAAACTCTGGGTACTTTAGTGGAACTAGAAAATATCATGAATTCCAAGCATAATTTTCAGGGAATCTCCTGGAATCATATTGTTCAAATCTAACTGAATCGGGTCCTCATGGGTAGCTCAGTTGGTATAATCGCTGCCCACCTCCACATCGGGTAGTTGGAATCCCATCAATGACGCGATGAATTGTTACGGGTCTTTTTCACAACGTGGCTCAGTTAGTTGGTCTTAGGTGAGCGTAGAATGGTTTTTCCTCCCGGTAACTCTGGTTTTTTCATCCAGCAAGCAGCAACCCGAACACACGTTATTTCCAGGCATTATATACAGTGCAATATGGCTTAAGTTGCTGATGAAAACCATACAACAACCAACCGACTCCATCGGATCGATGTTGAGTGATGCCCAAAATTCAAAGAACAAATACCAAACCGCGAATGAATTTTTTAAAAAAAATCAATTATCTTGAATGATGTAAATGGTGTGATGATCACGCAATGGATGGATTTCAAGAGATCTTTGAAAAGATACAAAAAGAGGTCCAATCTTGGGAAAAGAAAAAGAGCCAGAAACAACTTAGAAGAGTTCTGAAGAGTAGGCATCGATGAACAAGGTCACTAACTTTTTGTTTATTGAAAAGTATCAAACGGGAAAAGTATCAAACAGGAGATTTGGTGAGGATCTAGTGGCAACACTGCCCAACAAGTGTCAATAGTGACGTCGCATAAAACAAACAGAAATTTGCATATTGGCGTATCTCTCATTGGTGAACATCTCGGCAGTAAAGTGCTGGAAATTTTCAAAAACATCCACGAATCAGAATGATCTCCAGTATATACACTCAACTGACCAACTCCAACGTTCAATACCAAATATCACAGCGACCTCTAACGTCATAAGTGAAAGCTTCAGAAATATTTAATTTCTAAAGTTGCGGTTGAATAATGAGACTCGTGCAGTTCAGTTAACAGCATCCTTTCTCCACTTAAAACTCCACTCTCTCTCTCTGAATAGACAGAACATCCAAGTTCGTTCTAACCCCATGACGGTAGTGTACAGACCTTCAACTTACAGGGGGAGGGGGGGGATGAAACAACACTGGCACGCGCTACTGATATAGCGGTAAGCAACGTTGGCTACCTGCCCGCTGCTCCACCCACGCAAATCTCCCCTCGAAGAAGCAGCGATATTAGAGGATACTTGAAAAAACTCTTTGTTAGTTTGCCAAAGTCTAGAGAGACAAAGGCGCCGCCTGGTGGTAGTGAAATACAAAGGCCTGCTTGTGCATTAGTTCTCCGTTTGTTCCTGGCGAGAAGGAAATGCCGGTGGGGGGAGAGGGCAAGGGGGGATGTGTGCAGGAGTGCAGGCTCCTGATCACTTACTAACGCAGATTATGGTTATTTGTCTGGTTGCGGTAGGAGAGTCGCTTGGGACGGTAAAGGCAGACAGGATGATGGATTGTTTAACGGCCTCACGTGCACATCATCTACGAAAGGCGAGCGTCAGACGGGCACTGGAGGACCCAACCTAGGTGTGTTATCACTTCAGGTGCCATCGGTTCTTCAACCCGAGTAGGAATGGTTGTCCCACGTGGAATACCACGGTGCTCTTTGTCACCACGGGATGAAAAGCATTCCACGCTTTTGACCAAAGAGGTAATTGGTGGAATAGACGATATTTTGGGCTTAAGAAGATAGAGGGATGGACTCGCTTGAGCGCCCTCTGTCGCTCGAATTACACGATGTACGGTGTCAGGGTTGCGCGGCCCAAGAGTGGGTTGTTTAAATGAACGCGAGTACTAGTATGTTATTTGATGAAAATATTGATTTTAATTCCTGCAATTTGTTTATTAGAAATGTACGTAAATTTATTAATATAAAACGCCAGGAATTGTTGGTCTTAGGCGACGTAGTGTGGTTTTTCTCCCGGAAACTCGGGTTTTTCATCCAGCAACCAGCAGATCGACCACATTAATAAAAACTGATCATTGCATCCATTTTTTAAAGATTTCTTGTGTTTGCAAAGGATAAATAGAGTATTATATTTTTCATCCAATAATATTTTATTTATTTTTTTTTTGTAGTTAATAAAAATTAATTTTTTTTAACTTTTTTTTTTTTTAAAGAAAGAGTTGCGATGATTATTGCCTGATTTTTGCTCACTACTGGATTGCTCCATCCAGATGGAACTCGTAGAGTTTTTACCCATCAAAACACACAAACCGATCTCTTGAACAAGCCCAGTCCAATACATTCATGTCCATTAGAGTTATTCAGTGACTTATTGGAGACTTGTAAACAGGACGCGTATCCCTTTATTTCGAAATCCGTTGGATATTTTCAAAATAAATCATTCTTCATAAAAGGATTTTGTTCTGATTTTGGAATTCAAAAATTGTATTTGAAAACAACCAAATTGAACTGTACTACTGTATAAATACACTGAGTGATCACTGAATTATGATCACCTACCTAATAATGTGCCTCTATTCGCCCAGATAGTGACTCCACTAGACATCTGAAGACGTCCTTAGGGATCTTCAACCACGCTGCCTACAAGGCTTAGGATTTGGATTGATGTCAGGCGAATTTGGGGATCCCGTTTCTTTTAGAAAAAAAATGCAGCATGGAAGGGTGCACAGTCTCCTAAGAGCTGCCGATAGACTCAATTGAAACTTCGATCCATAAACACTACAGGTCCTAGCTCTTACTAACAATACATGCCTCATGTTAAGCAACCACCGCCATGTGCCTGGACAGTGGGCACCATGCACGATGGGTCCATGGACTCGTGTTGCTTGGCCCACTCACGAAGGTATCCGTCATGCTGCACCAGTTGGACTCATCCATCCGACCAGCTCACTTGTTTCCAGTCCTCGTGTCCAACCACCATTCGCCGTCGACGATAATCAACTGTGAGGAAAGGGTGTCTTGGGTAGTCTGCTGTGGGACTCCATCGCCATTTGGGACATTGTATTGAGATGTCAGCTGTCGCAGAGTAACCTGCCGTTGAGTCTGTACAACGCACTGCATCCTTTGCTCATCAGGAACATCCGCCATGTGAAATCTTTTGCAGTTCTGTCAGAGAGAGGTGGTTTCACCCGTTCGACACCATTCTTTGTAGACCTTAACCACGGTGGGCGGTTCAAGACCATGCCATTTTGAAAGTTCGTGATATCTTTACTATGTCCCATAATTGCTACTTTATCTCTGACTTGCACGAGCAGATGGAAATTACCACTGTTCTAACCTTGGAAGCTGTTTGGCTTTTGATACTGCGAGTTATGCGGAATAATCCATTACTGATGGGGTGGTCATAATTCAGTGATCACTGAGTGTATATTATTCAATAACTGCTTAAAATAGTACGAGCATCCTTGTTTTATAAAAGGTTAAAACGGCAAGTTGCTTAAGATTATTTAAGGATTCCATTCTATTGAGTTAAGGATTCCATTCTGTTCTGTTATTCGGAATTAAAGCCTTTTTATTATATTACTGTTTGTATAGCTCGAATATTAAATTAATGGGAAAAAAATGGTTAACCCAAAGTAGAAATTAAAGGAATCAACACGGTTGTTATGGAATGATCGTAAGAGGAGTGGTGAAAAAGTTCTGAGAACAGAGTTTATAAAATGTATTAATAAATTATTGAATGATTTATGTTAATAGTTAAATGTCTTATAATATAACGTGAAAAAAATTGTATTGTCAAGTCTTATGTAGTTTCTAAAATTTACATTGTTTAGTAATCAAATTTTTCACCAAAGAGGACAGAAATGCCAAAGAGATCCATGACAGAATTACCCAAGTGTTGGAGAAGTGTCATCCAACTATGCCATTGTTGCTAGTTGCATTTGGGATTGTCCAAAGTTGTGCAAGATGGGCTTCCAGAAACCTTTCCATTCGTGACAAACATCAGAGGGTGGAGTCATCAAAAGAGAATTTAAACTTAATGTTTGCTAACGAAGATAGATCTCTGTTCCACTTTGGGACTAGTAATGAGATACGGCTACATATTTATGTCCTTGAATTCAAATTAGAAAGCGGGCAGTGGAAAAACAAGGATCTCCAACCTTGAAAATATTTTGAACCCAACAATCAGCTGGAAAAGGTTTGGCCTTCCTTTTTTGGGACACAAAAGGATTGTTGTAAATTGATAACCTTGCACCACAATAGCAGGAGAATATTATGTCAGCGTTATGCTAAAGTTAAAAGCTGAAATTCGGGGGGGGGGAGGGTTTGCTTCTGCAATACAATGCAGCGGCGCACAAAGCTCAGGTTGCACAATCTAAGATTCATGAATGTGGATTTGACAATTAAACCACCCCCATATAGGTCAGATCTGCTTCCAAGTGACTATTTTTTGTACAGAAGCCTCAAGTCTCGTTTTCGCGAAAATCATTTTAAAGAAGAGTTAAAATCAACTGTGGTTTGATGCCCAACTTGAAGTGTTTTTATTTTGGAGGATTAAAGTCTTTGCAGATTAAATGCAAAGCGTATCGAATTTCAAGTGAATACATTGAAATTAATAATAATAAAAGGATTTTGTACCTAAGTCTTTTATACTCAGTTCTCAGAACTTTTTGAACACCCCCTCGCGTCGAATGTCCACCTCTTTTGGGTGAAGAGGACCCTGAAATTTTGCGTTTTCGTGGGTGTATCTTAAAGGTTACAAAAACAAATCACACATATTTAGTTCATAAAAAGGAAAATCAAAGCAAGCTGCGCCAAGGCACTTAAAAACAAAAAGGTCATGAACAAAGCAAAGCATGATAAATAAATAAGTAAATAGCAGAGATGGGTGCAGCGAATTAACAACAACAACAACACTTGCCTTGGTACTGTCCGAAGTTATTTCCCAGCGTGGCAGGGCCGTACGATGTGGTATTGTGGAGAGGCTGCAAGACGGTGAAGCACGAGGAAGAAGTGGGCGTGTCAGCCTTGGCTGGGGACGGACTACTACACACTTCGTTATTGCCTACTGAGGGAAATCATGCAGGTTGTGACGTCACAGTGGTAAAAACATGCGAGACACATGCTAACATGCAAAAAAATCATGCAGCGCACAGCACTGGTCGCACAAACCGAACTCTGCGTCAGTTAATCGATGAAAAGTGGGGTGCCTTGATGTAGTCCTAGGAGTGACGGGCTTGATCGATTGTAGCAAATCATTTCTGGGCAAATCGAATGATTTTCTATAATTTCGATTATAGAAAATCATTCGATTATTTCGACTATAGCATATCATCGTTTGATTATGTCGACTATGATTTCGATTATAGCAAATCATTCGGTTATTTTGACTATAATATATCATCATTTGATTATGTCGACTATAGCAAATCATCATTCAATTATTTCGATCATGCTCGTATCATTCGAAAAAGTCGTTAAGTTATGACAAATCATTCGATTATGTTGATTATTTCGATTACAGCAAATTATTCGATTATTTTGACTATAGCAAATCATCATTCGATTATAGCAAATCATTCGATTATTTCGCTCATTCTCGTATCATTCGAAAAATTCATTAGGTTATGACAAATCATTCGATTATATCATTCAAATGATATAATCGAATTATAACCGAAATTCGATTATACCATTCGAATGATATAATCGAATGATAGTAGTTGGAAATAGTGATGGGTATAATCGAATGATTTCCATAATCGAATGATCTGTTATGGATCATCTAAATGATCAAATGAAATATTCGAATAATATAATTCGAACGAATCACTAGAATGATTTTCCGTTGAATCGAATGATTCGTCATAATTGAATGTTCCGTAATCAAATGATTTCTCATAATCATAAAGAAATCATTCCGTAACTGAATGATTTCTTATAATTGAATAATTCGTTATAATTGAATGAGTTTCTTTAATCAAATGATTTCTCATAATCGAATGATTTTTCTTTGAATCGAATGATTTTCCGTAATAAAATGATTTCTCATAATCGAATGATTTTATGTAATCGAAAGAATCCTTCGAAAGATGATGTGAGTATGATCGAAATAACTGAATGATTTGCTATAATTGAAATTGTCGATTATGAACTCTTGATTTTGCCTGTCACTAGTGGAAGGGGCTAGTTTAACATAAATCGCAGACTCTTCCCATCACCCCTTTTTTATTTATGGAGGCTTTTGCCCATCGGGGATCTACATTACAGGCACACGGGGTGGGGTGGGGGTCACTCGGTTCTTTGGATCCTATTTTTTTGGCCAGTGTTGTGCTTGCATAGCTATCGGGATATACATTATAAGCAAAATAAAACTAACAAAGTGCGTATGATATAAGCAGCTCAAGAAAAGCAGTTAATTTAAATTGAAACACAGTATTTAAAATAAAATTTAATAAAACCAGTTTGCTAAATAAGGCAAAATTCAAACAAACTTATCGATAAATGAGAGAAATTCAAAATACAGCCATTCGTCTCAGCGTGTTTCTTCATAAAAATGCCAAATAGAAAGAAAAGTTTAGATATTAGAGTGAGGCAGTAATATTTACTTTCTTAAGTATTATAAGAAATTGTTAGAAGGATATTTATTTCGTTATTGCTGAGCGTTAGAAGGAGAAAGTAAAAGGATCAAAGATTTGAAGAAATAGATTTCGTTTAAGCGGCTCTTCTTAATACCCAAGTTCGAAAGAATTTTTCCTTCATCTTCAGCCACAAATAAATAAGATACTTTCTTCATTTAAATAACTACAATTAAGTAATTCCATAATACGAAGAATTCAAAATGGCCGCCAACAAACGTTTCTCTATTCACTACTTCCATTTACACTCTTCCGATTTATTATTAAAACAAAGAAATCAATAAAACAAATGATTAAATAAAAATTTCTACAATCGAAACGTTTAACATAATATTTTATTTCTGTTTTTATAACTGAGCCTGTCGGGATAAAAAATCCAAATTCACTTTTAGATATAAAAGGAAAAATAAAAGACACACTTAAGAAATTGCATTCGCTCCACCACCACCACAGTAAATATAAGGTATGAACCCCCTAAGGAATGCAGAATACCATCACCACGTTGTATTTCCCAATAGAGGGCAATACAGAGAGATGTATACAGATAAATACGCATTCCCATAAAGAGAAATGTATATGCAAAATATACCTTGCTGGTACGGGTGGGAGACTGAACTAGGGTCTATTAAAGTCCCGATAGTGCCCGCCATGGGCTTCACTTCCTGCAAGCTGATAGGAGTCAGAGGTGTCAGGGAGCCACTTCCTGCGAGAGAAAAACGACCAATAACAGATGACGCTTTAATAACCTAATACTTTTGGAGTGGAACAGAAGAAAATGTGGACTAGTTAATATTTCTAATCTTCAAATGATAGTGTTAGAAGACTGGTCTCATCTTTATACTGGCGTCTCCCAATGTCCTTTGGGCTTTCGATGCGTCTATATATTTAAAAGCGTCCATTCGTTAAGATTTTGGTGAAACTAAAGGAGAAGCCAGAGGAAAGATGAGACCATGAAACGCATCACCAGTTTTAGAACAACACATTCATGTGTACCATTTCTACTATTAATTTATATAAAATTGGACCACCTCTGAGTCATAATAATCTTGAATAACAGCCAACTCGTTGAATGTGTATATCAAAACCCATCCATTCATCCATCAACGTTGTATCTAAAACGCTCATTTGTCCAAAGATTTTTTCAAGTTCTATAGGAGAACCAGACACGCTAGAAACTCAATTCTTTATTTTTCAAAGAGTGGATGGGGTTTTAAATTAATCATTCAATTTTAGAATTAACAGATGTAATTAGAATTAGCAAATTTAATTGTTATTAAATTGAATCTTTCGATATTTCAAAAAATATTTATATAACGCCTTATTAAAAGACGCTTTAATAACCAAATAGGACAATACATTGACCAATTTTATGTCTATTCGGTTTTCACACGCCAATCTGATGTTTTTTACATTTCAGATTAATTAAAATTATAGATGGCAGATGCCAGTTCAAGGATTTCAGGAGTTTTTTTTTTAATAGGAGTCAGCTTTTGGACGAATTTTATAAAATGCACCTGACGCAAACGTTGATCAGAACTTGAAAGTCCACGAAGAATAATGAGATCTTTGTCCAATAAGAGATCTGCCACATTTAACTTTCTCCCTCATCTACTACAACTCCAACTTTAACTTTTGGGCATCGTAATACAAGAAGGGAGAATGTTGTTTAAAAAAGTTCCACTACTCTCCTGAATCATGTAGTGTTTATTTCTGGTTCACCTTAAACCATGATTATCATGAAGAAATCTTGCGCACAATATGGACTACAATTAGAAAACCTTACAATTTTCTTTGGTTTCATTGTCAACAATATCACAAGAAGACTGTCTTGGCTTGTTAAGTCATAGATCGTAGTATTCTTCTCAACTAATTGGAAAATGATGGTCCAGGATTAAGCTAAATGATTTTGGTTTGTGTACATTTTTTTGTTGAATCTACCGCAACAGTGTTCTAATTATATTTTTAGAAAATATTTTTAAGAGGACGCTATAATTATATTGTGTATAAAATTCACTTTGGTAATTTTTCTTTTAAATATCAGTTTTTCTTAAAAATCGGTGTAATTTTATGTACAAGATTTTTTTTCTCTCTTTTTTATGGATTATCAAAACACACCAAAAATTGTTGCTCGATAAATGCAGTAAGAATAAAATTTAATCACATTAGGGAGAATTAATAACAAAGAAACAAAGGAATAAATCAAATACAATAGATAAACAAACAAATATGAAAAAAAAATCTTTAATTTCCAGTTTGTAAAATTATGGAAATCATGCAGATGTACATTATTCCAAATTTGGCAAATTTCCAAAATTCTAGATTGTACATTTTCATGATTCCGATTTCTTTAATTTTAGATATTTTGTAGATTTCATGATTCTTTCCACGATTTTAGATATTTTTGTAGATTTCCATGATTATTTCAACGATTCTAGATACATTTGTAGATTTCCATGATTCTTTCAACGATTCTAGATATTTTTGTAGATTCCCATGATTCTTTCAACGATTTTAGATATTTTTGTATATTTCCATGATTCTTTCAACGATTCTGGATATTTTTGTAGATTTACAAGAAGATTTCTTATAATAAATCATAAATCTTATAAAAATCAGATTTCTCATAAATTTCCTTGTTGATATTTTGTATGTTTAAACAATTAATTCCAAATTTCTTGTACATTTCCATGATTCCAAAAAGCGTAGTTGAATGTCCAAAGCGATGAATACGGTCTGTTGTTCTTAAAAAAAAAAAAAAAGACCCTCAAAAAAATAGTCCCCACAATTGCCACCAGTAAGCCACGTGGTCCGGGCAGCCATTTCCTCTACAGCAACGCTTCCAATTGCTCACATCCTAAACCCATTTCCAAGAATCAGTGACCCAAAACACAAACCTGACGCCTTAAATGTCTGCTTCCGGCGAGTGTGATTTTTGTGACAACAACTCGCCCGTCCAGTCGTTTCCTGCTGGAACATCGTCACAGGTTGTGGTTATAACAAAAGCAACTCCATTTTTACGCGGTGACTCAACGCACAGATCACACGTCTGTCTAATCGCAATCTCTCTTTTCATCCCACCAATGTTGTTCCACCGTTTCCTATTGTTTCTCGTAAAAACGTAAACAATTTTTTGACTCTTATATATACAGAAAATATGCAAATTTATACTTTTGAATAGGAAGTTTCAGTGTTATCGAAATATCTCATAGTTATCTGGTCACATCAAATAAACTTAAGAAATACCATTTTGAAAATAAAAGAAAATTTCTATAATAAGGGACAACTTGAATGCGTATTCGGATAACAAACATTCCTCAGTTGCCATATTACCGCCAATACTCCACAGATTTCATCACGATATAAAGATGCTGAAGAGGAAGATCCCAGGGTAGATCCTTGTGGGACTCCACTGAGAGCAGGAGGTATTCTCATTAATAAAAATGTCATTATTTCTGCAACTTGAAAGCTAAAAGTTTCCAAGCTCTTTAGCCCACATAATCGGTCTTTACTCAAATGGTCGTCCTTCTGCCGATCTCACCACTCCAATTGCTCGTCTTTGGATCCTTTCAAGAAGCTCGATGTCTTTTTTCAGATGAAGTCTCCATACTTGAACACAGTACTCCAAATGTGGTCTTACAATTGCCTTACAAAGTGGGATTATGACCTCCCTAACAATAGGACAGCGTTCGATGAATCATGATCATGACGTTTCCTGGCTGCCTGTTTACAATGCTCAGAAAACTTCATATCTGCCCGTATTGTAACTCCCAGATCCCTTTCCTCCTCCACTGTTTTCAATTCAGCTCCACCAAGGGCACAAGTTATTTTGGGGTTGCTATTCCCAAGTGTAAGACCCTGCACTTAGCGGCATTAAAACATAGCTGCCACTTCTCTGACCATCTTTGAAATCTCTTCAAGTCATCCTGAAGAAGCGCTGCTTGGCACTGATCATTAACAACTTTGCCAATCTTTATCAGGGACGATGTTCCGTCTGAAAGAAAAACAAATCCTCCTGCTAACTGAATCAGTTCTATCTGAGTTCTTTCAATTCCACGAATCAAAACCAAGTCCAGTAGCGAACTTTGAGGACAGTCCCAAAATTGCTTAGTTCAATTTCAATAAGGTGGCTGTTTGTATTAGGGGCGTATATATTTTACCAATACTATCCTGAAATCTGATTTCTAAGTTATGTATTTATTTTGATGTCCCTGCCACGACAGATCCAATTAGACCCTATGTACTGGTGCAACTCGAGAAGTCTCCCGTTCCTGAAGCTTCTTCTACATCCCAACCACATTAAAGCAAACATATTTGCTAATTCTATTTTGCAATATTATTATTATTTCTTCGAACTTCTTCGTGTACTTCTTGTCAGAAAGCAGCGTTCGAAATATTCTTTCTTTTTGACCTTTCAAACTGTGACTCTCGTTGATAACAACCTCATTATTAATTCCAAGATGAAGCATCGCATCTCGTTATCCATCTGACAAAGAATGAAAATATGAAATTGTATCGAGATGGAAATTCGCATTATTTATTAAATGATTGATCTACAATTTTAAATTCGAACAACTTGACATCCCTCGAATGAAAAATATCTTTATTCAACTACCAAAGACCCGACTTTATGAATTTCTTATTAATTTCTTGTGATTTATGAATATAGAAATCGCTAAGGAAGTGGCACGTCTTTTCTTCTGATGTTTTAATGAATTCCTCTTTCTCTCAATTCTCTTTGCATTAATTTATGACAGAAACGAGATAACAGAATATCTAATATTTGGGCTCCAACGACTTTTATTCTAGGATCGAATCCGTTCCACCACACTCTCCTGAAGGATCTTCGATCGTGGCCATCTTGGCAACTGCAGATTTTTGCCTTTTCGTAGAAATGAAGGAGACTATATAAAAACAAACTGTTGGAATTTCGGAGGGTCATCGAGGCATGACCAAAAAAAAAGGTTACTGAAAGGAGAAGAGACGGCTAGAAAAAAGGAACCTTGAACGTTAACCATTGGTGTGATTATATCTGCAGGTGTTATAGTTGGCACGGTGAGTACGATAGCTATTCTTCCACAATGTATGGAAAAGGCTCAAATCCCGTTGCACATTTTGCTGGATGAAAAACCCTACTTTCTTTGACTTTTCATTCAGTAAAACTGTGCCACCGAGGCCATGAGTGTATCGGGTTGGTAAATTTCGTGTTCTGTGATCGCTTCAGCTGTTTGGGGGACGAGGGGGGGGAGATTGCTATTCAAACCATGTTCGTGGCATTCATTATCGATAACTAAATCAGAAATTACGTGTATTAATGTACATTTTTATTATAGGTGATCCACTCGTTATCTCCTTTTTTCCCCCTTAAAAATGAGAAGCCAGGAGAAAGGAGAAAAGAGAGAAAAAGAGAGTGAGAGAGAGAGAAAGAATGAAGAGATAAAAAGAGATGGGAAAGTGGAGGAGTGGGAAATCAGAGGTGTGGAAGTAATATACGTATTAGGAGAAAGAGAAACGATAGAGAAAATGATAGAGACGTGAGGAGAAAGGGAGAGGGAAGAGATTATAAAAGAAAGGTGATAGAGGAAAGAAGACAGAAGAGAGAGAGAAACAAGAGGAAAAGAGAAAAGGGAAGGAGGAGAGAGAGAGAGAGAGAGAGAGAGAGAGAGAGAGAGAGAGAGAGAGAGAGAAATGAAAAGTCAGGAGAAAGGAGACGGAAAATAGGAGAAAGAAAAAAATAAGAATTAGAAGGTAAGGGAGGGGAAACTGAAGGGAGAGAGAAATGAAAAGTCAGGAGAAAGGAGTGGATAAATAGGGGAGAGAGAAAGAGAAATTAAAATTAAGGGGAAAGGAGAGGTGAAATAGGAGAGAGAGAAAAATAAGAGCTTGGAGGTAAGGGAGGGGAAACTGGAAGGAGGGAGGGAGAGAGAGAGAAATAAAAGCTAGGAGATGGGGAGGGTAAATAGGAGAGAGAAAGAGAATAAAAATCCAGGAGAAATGACAAAAGAAAAAGGAGAGAGAGAGAAATGAGAAGTTAGGGGAAAGGAGAGTGGAAATAGAAGAGAGAGAAAAATAAGAGCTAGGAAGTAAAGGAGGGGAACTGGAGAGAGAGAGAGAGAGAGACAGAGAGAAATGGGAGAAAGAGAGAGAGAGAAATAAGAAGCCAGGAGAAAGGAGTGGATAAATAGCGGAGAGAGGAAGAAATTCCAGGAGAAAGGAAAGGAGAAATAGGAGAGAGAAAAATTAAGAGCTAGGAGGTGAGGAAAGGGAAACGGGAGGGAAAAGGGAGAGAGAGAAATAAGAGCGAGGAGATAGGGGAGGGTAAATAGGAGAGAGAATAAAAATTCTGGAGAAATGAGAGGAGAGAGAGAGAGAAATGAGTAGCTAGGAGAAAAGAGGAAAATAGGAGAGAAAGAGAAAGATGAGAAGCCAGAAGAAAGGAGAGGGGAACAGGAGAGAGAGAGAGAGAGAGAGAGAGAGAGAGAGGAGAAAAGATTAAGAATGGGAAATGAACGACAGATAGAAGATAGGAGAAAGAATACCAGAAAGAGGAAGGAGAGTGGGAGAGGAAGAGAATAAGGAGAGATGACTTCGTGGTGACTGATTTCTTTCCTCTCGTCACTCTCTGTCTATTGGACAATAGACAAAGACGCAGAGCGCAATGAGTGGGACACTGACCAGGACAGGTGAGCATAACGCAGCCGCACCACGCGTCTCCTACTGATTAGGTTCCAGTGGCGGATCAGTGGGAAGAGTACGAATATTTGAGACCGGCTAATTATTGGCGAAGCGTGAAAGCAATAACAGATCGCTCCTACAAGCCGACTGCTGCACGTCAAGAGGTACTTGTCGCTGTCAACGAGAGCGCTGCCTTCTGGCATCGGCGATTGATTAAACGCATATCGTGGAAAAATGGTGTAGGAGTCATCAGCCGCGTTTGTGACAGGGTCCGAGTTCCTCCAGTGGTTCGGATAACGCAATTAGGCCGACAATGTGGTTAGGTGCGCTTGTGTTGGCGTAACGGTACAAGGCCTCTGTCAAAGTTTCGTTCGAGCAAACGCCTAAGACGGTAATTTCGCTTGTCGGCTGCTTCGACTTGCCGCTCTCCTTAGCACACGGCGACAGAGAAACATTAACAAACTTTTGCCACTTTTCATTTGGGTCTCTGCGTAGCGTCATTAGCTGCCGCAATTTGCCACCTAACGGAAAAGGCATCCGCTTCAAAGCGAAGCAGGAAGTAAGTGCCGAACTGCTCATCGGGATGATTTTCCCCCGAACCCTACGAAGTTGATAAGGAGTGCGTTTTAAAATAAATGAAAGGATGAGTGATTAAATTCGCTCGTCGACAACAACCATAAGACCTGTGTGTGCAAGCTCCCGCGGAATAAGCACACTTTATCAGGGCCCTTACATTTCCAGACAAGAGTAGCGATAAGTTCGGTTGTCAGCGCACCATTTCCTCACTCGCAGCTCAACTATGAAACTCAATTTGCTACTTGGCCGGTTTGCTTTGTTGAAATTCAGGCCTTGTTTGCCCAAATTAGTTCCGCCTCGGTTGGCAGGCTATCACTGTTCAACACGGTACAGGGGTCTAAGAGTTGGCGTCACTCTCCTTGCCGAAGGTGTACGCAACGCAACTGTCTTCCGAACGCACGGGACAAAATGTTAATTCTTTCTCTCACCGGCAACTGTGGACGCCTTGCTATTTGCGCTGCGCAAACACACTTGCAAAACATGACACTTTACCGATTACCGAACTTTCGCTAAACTGTTGGAGATGCACTTAAATGGCGAAGCGGTGGATGCTGCGAGCCGGCCCTTGCTTCGAAGGATTACAAAAACAGAGCCAGTGTCGACAGATAACTGCGCCGGAAACGATCCCGCGAAGAGTACGCTTTGCGATCTTAATTCTGAGCGTTGTCATCTTTCGATGGTCCACTTTGGTAATTAGATTTGAAAGCCCAATGAGAGTGTCTTTGATACCAAAGAAAACTAAGGCGATTTAAAGATAAACTTCTACTGAGTTTAACCATCATTTTCCATCATTACGAAGTCGTGAAATATAAAGATTTCTTTACAATTTTAAAGATTAATCAGTTAGATTTTGTTTTCTGGATGAAAAACCCCAATTTCCTTTGGAAAAACCATTCTGCCCTTGCCCGAGACAGAGGAACTCAGCTAAGTTGTGAAAAACGACCAGAATTATCTTCGGTTGTAGATTTTGTATTTGCTTGAAGAAAAACTAAAGTTCCTGAGACCGACTAACTCGGCCACGTTGTGAAAAAAGAACCATAACAATTCCTCACTCGTGGACGTGACTAGCACTCAGGTCTCTTCCACCTGGTGTGGAGAGGGATTCTACCCATCAGGGCATTTCTTTATAGATTGTAGATGAATTGCTAATTGCTACAGGTCTTTGAATCCCAGAGACTCAGTCCTCTCCTGTATGATGGAATCAATATACTGTCACTCCTTTGGTGAGGTCTGGGTCATGTCCTATCCTTTTGAAGATAATTTTTCGGCGTCCTTCAAGTGTTTCCAGAAGAATAAAAGCATTTCCTTTTATTTCTGTTCTTTTTAAAACCTTTGATTTAGAAAAACCGGCTAAAATTGCGCGCATGCCCAATAAATCATTTTGAAATGGCATTCATATAAAAACTCTCTAGAAATGATTATTTCTTTTAAACTTATCAAAATAATCAAAATTTTATTAAAAAATTTTATAAAATGCTCAATCTTAAATTCTAAATTCTAATATACGACCCAAGATGCTTTTCCACCTTACAAACTGGATATTGATTTTTCCTCCATCGAAGAAAGAAAGAAAGAAAAACGCATTAACGAGTCTTATCACTCTCTTATTTCATTCTAATAATTCTTAAGGGTAAAGACGCAGGTCCGCACTTTACACGCCAATTCCTTAAAGAAAACAAAAAAAAAGTTGCCCAAGACCACCAACGAGAAGACTCTAAAGGTGGCCCCATGATGTCAGATGTTTTTTGTACACTCCAACATCCATACGCCTTTTTTTCTTTCATACCTAACCTTGGTTGAGTCCCCCCCACCTTCTAGTGGCAACTCCCCCCATCCAACGTATCGGCGTACTGCACTAGCGAGACAAATTGCATCCGACGGGAACCACGGACATCTTTTTTAACCTTTCACTTCATCATGAATCGTTATAGACTCCAAGGGGCGTCCTACACTTCTAATGGCAGGAAGGGGATTTTCTTAGAAGTGCACCGAGGATGGGATAAATTACGAAAAGGAAATACAGAATCACCGTGCACTGTCTATTGATGCTAATATTAACAATGAAAAGGGGGGGCAGGGACGGACTAGTTGATGCTTTGGAGTGGGGGACCGTGTAGTTGATGCCTCGCTAAATGTTATTAATTGCCCGATATTTATATCACACAAAGATATTTAGCAAAGATGATGATAGATTGTTATGATCTCAGTGAGTCACGGTACATTACCTCTCTTGATCCTGGATATAATTTATGCCACCAGGAGGATTTCGAACTTCGACATTTTGTGACCAGCTAGCGTTTCCGTGTTTTTTTCTTTCCTTTCCTCCTTTATTTCCTTTTTTTCCCTCCCCCTTTTTGTTCGATTGCGTAATTAAACGGATGATTTATATTCCTTATGGAATATTTTCCAGCGTTCGCTTTTTGACAAAACAAACTGAGAACGAGGTTACAGAGGTTCTGTCAGAGAGGGGGTTTTATGTAACTTAAACCTTGGATATCGAAACAAAGTTAACATCAACGTGGTTGGCTCAACGAATTGTTTATTTGATGATACCAAGCGTCTCCTTCTTATGTCCAAGAAACTTGATGAATAAGCAGCGCAGTTGGTCGTATACGAAGATTTTTCAATGTCCACAGCAAATCCTCTTTATATGGTGGAACTCTTAGTTGTTGTTGTTGTAATATTTCGTATGATCTGAGATCAATTTTCTGTTTGCTGGATGAAAAACCAAAATTTCCGAAAGAAAAAAAAATCATGTTACCCACCCTTGCCTGAGACCGACTAACTAGGCCACGTTGTGCAAATGGCCCATCAAAATTTCTCACGTCATCGAAAAGACTCAAAGTCAAGTCTTTTCCACCGGGTGTGGGAAGGACAGCAATTCTACCAACTATGCTATCCACGAGGATGGACTTTTTAGATATTTTATCCTCACAAAGATTACAGCCATTATTATAAGTAACTATTCTGGACTCGGAGAGCTCGGGACACCCCTAGTTGTTATTTGGTGATGTCCTAAACAAGCGCCCACGTGGGTAGCACAGTTGGTATAATAACGTCCCCAGAACAGATGAAAAGACCTGGGTCCAGTTCCCGTCAATGACGCGAAGAGTTAGTTGGTCTCAGGAGAGGGTAACGTGGTTTTTTTTTGTCCTGGAAGCTAAGGTTTTTCGTTCAGCAAACAACAAATCAACCACAGAATACACGCAATTTATTGACATTATTAACAACAATCTGCCCAAGCAACACCTTCGAGGAGACTAGTACGATTGTGAATGCAAGATGCCGCGATTGATGGAATTAACCTACTTCTAACGCAGATTAATCGGTCTATACGTGGCATTTTAATGGCAGTGAAGATCTCTGGTCGACAGTTGGTGATGTGATGTACAAATGGAAGCGGATTGGTGCTAAAGCTTTCCAGAAACTATCCAGAAAAACTCCAAAGCCAACGGAACGTGACAGGAGAGCCTTGCAAAGAATTGTCTTCTCAGAACTCAGGTCAACGCTGTCGCAGCAACACATCAGTGACACAATTGGGATTCAGGTCACCACCAGTGTAGTGCTTAATGGTTGGGCAGTGCATATACTATCAGAATCGTTCAGTACTATCTTGGGGCTGGTGGCATAGCAAAGAGCAGCCCCATATGCACCTCATTGCAGAGGGTTTTTGTAAAGAGGGACCCTGGATAGTTTTAAAAAAATGCTAGAGTATAAAATCTTTAAAAAAATATCATAAAATATAAAATACATCACACCAAAGGTTTTAGGTAGTTTAAAAAATTGCCGATAGGGGCCCCGCGACATATTTAAAAGTTTAATTTCGTTGGTGGTCGTGGAAAGATTTTGTAAGATAAAACTCGAGCATTAATGGAACTTCTTTTCCGACTTCTATTTAATGAATAATGATTAACATTATTAAATTAGCATATTTTCCATAATTTAAACAATCTTTGCTTTTGCAAAAAACTAATTAATCGAGTCGTTTATCAAAAAAAAACTTACCTAACGGGGGCGAGTACACTGCTGAAGATTGGACCTGTGACGTCATAGAGGCCATGGTGGCGTCATAGTGAGCCATCTCCTGTTTGACTTGTTCACTGGAACCTGCCGCTGTTGTAACTACGGGGGTGAATGCTTGTTCGGGGACTGTCTGAAATTGTTGCAGCGTGTAGGGGGCGCCAGTGGAGACAGCGGCCGTTGCAGTAGTGAGATCAGGAACCATTGTGCCAGCTTTGAGGTCATCTTGTTTCGGCCATTTTGGCCACATTTGCTGTTTAGGAAAAATAGGAGGAGGAGAAGGAAAAACGAATCACATTAGTTAATTGACTTTAGTTGGAACTTCTTTTCTACATTTACAAATATATTAAACTCTTTTTTTTTCAGCTCCATTGACCATAAAAAGTTTCTTCTCAACAAAGCCTACTGTTTTAAATAAAGGCATCGCGAAGAGGATTTGTGTCTGTTTGTTAATGAAGGGCATTCGTTATTAAACGTGTCACAATCATCACATCCACGTGGGTAGAACACTTGGTACAATCACCGTCCGAGTTTCCGGGAGAAAAAACCGTGCTACTGTCCCTGAGACCGACTAACTCAGCCACGTTGTGAAACAAGAGCTATAAAAATTCCTCAAGTGATTGATTGAATTCGAAATCAGTTCTTTTCCACCCGACGTTTTTGTTTTTGATGGTATGTCGCTTATCAACTTTGAGGATTCGTGCTTTGAGGATTCAACTTTCTTCGACTCACAGGGACTGCTTCAATAACATCAAATGTCACAGCATTAGTCCTTGTGAGGTGGAGAGCAACTGTTTCCGAACTCCCGAATCTTCGCTGTGGTGATGACTGATATTTCCACTGCATGCTGCTCACTTTTTCTCTGGCCCTGCATCATGTTTCAATCACAGGCACTATGCGGTCCAAGAAGGTTTTTCCTTCCTCTTCATGTCGCTTGACTTCCGAAAATACAATCACATTGGCACTCTTTTCTATTCATTTGTGAGACATGAATAGAAAAGAGTGCCAATTGGTTCCACTTCCTCTATTGCAATCTGTCATGAGTGATGGTGTACACAGACCTATGATTGATATCTAGCCCACACCATCAACTCTTGTTCACCTATTTTTCTTAATGACATCTTCTAAGACCACTGCGAGAGTTTGTCTTGGGCTAGGATCAACCTACGTTCACCTTTTCCGCATGCCAATGAATTTAGGCTGCAGAGACTCCCTCTTCTCTAAGAAACAATGATATTGCTGGTTTAGAAGCACCCATTGCTCTGCTCTGCTCTGCTTTCGGGACTGTTCTGACGCCTAACATTTGTAAGAGATATTTAGGAGCTAAAATTCAACACTTTGGAACAAGTCAACAAAAGGTGCTACATAAACACGAATGAAGACAGATTATCTCCTACATGACAGTCAGCATGACAGAATAAATGAGTCTTCTCTCAAAAGTAGTCACTTTGAGTGGTTACACCCCGATGAAACCATTTTTTCAACTCTTCGCTTGGAATTGACTTCTGATCTTGTTCCACATTCTTTTCAATACCCAGTGCCTCTAAACTTGTATTTTGCAAGTTAAACTTCAAGACAGGTGGCAGGGCTCTGGTAGTCTTGTAAATATGGAAGGTGGCATTGACCTGTGTATGAAGAAGTGTGTTAATAAGTCCACAATGAATGAATTCAGAGAATAATAACGTTAATGAATTCGGAGAACAGTAATGTTAATGAATTTAGAGAATGCTGCAATCATTGAGATTCACCAACTTTTTAAAAGAGGATTACGGGGACAGTGGTAGTGGTTTGAAGAACATTCCAAAATCAGACTGTCCTTGTACTGCAGTGACGATAGAATATGAGAAGAGAGTGGATAAACTGATTCATAAAGAAGACGCAGTAAGACTCTGGAAATCTGTGCAAGAGTGGAAACAGGCTTCAATGCCTTTGAAACAATGCTGGATAATCTTGAGATACGAGGAATTCTGGTTGGTTCCACAAATTCTAATGCAAGATCAAATGGATCAAAGAGTGTCGGCATGTGTCATCTTCTGGAATGGCATCAGATCATGGGCGATAATTTTATTGACAGCATGGTCACAGAAGATAAGAACTGGGTATCTCACTATGAACCGAAACCAAAGCATTAGTCTGTGGAGTGAAGACACAAGGATTCGCCGTTAAAGGAGAAATTTAAGGCTCATCCATCCGCTGTAAAAATCACATGTTCCGTTTTTGTTTTTTTTTTGGGGACAAGAAAGGTGTTATCCCTGGAAAATTCAGGTTCGGGGACACACAATGATCCAAGTGGTATCCAAGAAAAAAATTTGGAGGCATCAACTGAGAACAACACTCGTACTAATAGAATTAATCCTCCTCTTCTTCCACAAGCCACAGAAGAAATTATTCAATTTTTTTGTTTTTTTACAATTGATCATATAATCACATCTAACCTGTGGGTCCCTAAAGAATTTGCAATGTCCCTTCCCAATATTACCCGTTCGTAAACCGTACCAAAATTTCCAGAAAAACAAACCCATAAACCACCAATCATAATCTCAACTTATAACACGACAATTGAATTCAATTTAAAACTTCTTAAAATTATTAATTCAATTATTAAAAACAAAATGATTAAGTATGTGGATAGATGTACTGCATATCCGTAATATTTCGAAATTATTCGAAAATAAAACAATGCGAAGGAAATCTAAAGATTATTAAGAATAAGAAAGAAAAATAAATCAATAAAAATACTTACAGTTGTGTACAGTTGGTCGCCGTTGTACTGTGTCCTTTGCCTCTTCGCTTCCTCATCGTGTAATGTGTGGTCGCCATTCAGATCCCGTCCTTCATTGGCTGAAGAGATCAGGAGGCGGGCAGGGGGAGGAGAGAAAACAGACGAGGTGAACGGAGAGATCCATTTAAGTGGGCGAAGCAAATGCTATCGAAGAAGGACATTATGACCGATGATCGAGTGGCTATGAAAAGTGGGCTAAGTTTGGTAGGAAGCCATGCTACATTAAACAGACCAGAGCTCAGAGCGAATCTATAAACACGACACTCGTTCTGCAAGTCTACATAACATTGATGCGCTGTTGGTTGTCTGTTTGACAGCCAACAGCGCATTGCAATTTCCCTTTCCAGAGCTCAAAAAGTCTTTAAATGAGCTCAGAATATGGCAGGTAAAATTACTTGGTAAATATAAACCGCTGGTGGAACCCCCATCAACCATCGTTCACAATCAGTAATGGAAAACCGAACCAGACGATTGATAAAACGCACATACAAACGCACACGCGCACACACCATTGAATCCTTTCGAATAAATATAATTTGTCCTTCCACCGAGCGATTTGAGCCTCGGTTTCCTGCTTGCTTTTAAGTAATTGAAAGAGCAGCTACTTTAATTTTCCTTCGACGCGGACAATGATTTTGTTTGGATCTTGAAGATTGATGAAATAGATGGATGCACACACCCGAAAAAAGAAAAACCCCAACCAAAAAACGGTATTCTATTTCTAGATAATGATATTCCATTTCAGCAGTGACTTTATATTTTTGTTTAATGGAAGAACTTTCAATTTTCTTTCTTTTCTATCTTTTCAGGAGGTCATCTATTTCAAAAGGCCTAAAAGAAGAAACTACACAGTTGCATGGGTGAGGAGATCCGATATTCCAGAATTGATTGATTGTGTCCTAAGAGAGGAGAAAGCTTGAAAGAGAGAATAACGATCTAGCCTGAAAAGGTAATGATCTTATGAGATAGACGTTGTGCATTTACCTCCCTAAGAAGACCATATTTTTTATTGAGCAAAAATAAGAAGAAAAAGAAACGCGGTCTTTAAAAAAATGGACGCCAAAGAAAAGGGACAAGAAATAAAGCATTTTAACATAATTAAAATATCACTCCACAAATAATGAGTTCTGTTTGCTTTTTGGTGGATGCATAACCAGAAGAAATAAATAGAAGAAGAAAGATATTATCGCGATTGAATCCGTTGGGTCCCATTCGCCTAAATCAAAGGTGGTAATCTCTCTTCTTATAATGTAATATATAATATACAACAAATAACTCCCCTTCTTCCCCTCACTATCTTCCATCTACCCTCTGGTTTTGATCAGTTGCTCATGCGCACTTTCTGGAGCAAGAAAGGTGGTTTTAAATCGCAAAAGAGATTCCTTTTCCCCTCTGGTTTTCGGCTTATCGCGGTGGTACTTATCAATAGCTACCAATATAGGGAGACAAAGGCAGACTTGCTATCTAAGGGGAAAGGATGTAGCAGTTACAAAGTGCAAGCTCAATTGAATCATCTAGTAGTGGGCACTCGTTTATAATTGAAGGGATTTACTTTTGCGGGTTGGTGTTCTCCGTTGGGAAAATTGTTTGTCTCGAAGCACTCAACTTTCCCCTCGAACGACGAACGTTTGAGATTAGTTAGCACCCCCTAGTGATAAGAAATCTCATTTGGTTAAGCTTTTATACATAATTGCTCGCCTTCCAAGAGCATTGCCGAATAGATGGATGCATACAAGGAATGTGGAGTTGTTTGTAGTGAGGAATCAAAGAAAGATACCTTAACGGAAGCTGTGGATCTCTACTAGAGGAAGTAAAGGAATAATTATTGTCTTTCTAGAAATCGTTGTTGGAATTAGAGGGAAAAAAACTTCTGTGGTGTGAAATTTATCTAATTATGTCACAGAAGAGTCGCAGTATCGTCTTTAAACTTGGTCCTTCCAAGATTAGGGGACTGTATGATAATTTTGAAAAGCATATCAGATATGTTTTTTATTATTTGAAGAACATAGCTTAGGTGCCCAATAATATTTGACCTCGGACTGTCAAAAGGTTGTTTAAAATTGGTGGGTTGAATCCTGTACTTCGCGAAAGAAGTGAAAAACTAATACGGACTCAATCCATCTAAATGGATAGGGGAGTGGTTAATTCGCTGTGCCCAAGAGGCCCAAGATAATGAATGCAATTATTTCTTTTAGGGACATGTTTTTGATTCTTTTCGATACCACTTCATATAACCATCTTTATTTATAGTTGATTGTCTTTTCCGGTACCAATGTAAGACATTTTTGGGAGTAGCAATTCATTGTCCTAATTAGTAGAAATTCCTGGTGGCAGTTTCCTTAAAACGAGTTTGTTAAGAAACTCTTAAGAACATAATTTTAGGATGTTCCTGGAGAAATATCGATTTCCTTTTTAATCTGAGCTAAGGTGCTTTTCACCTTACAAATATCCTTGAACTCACCCGTCACCTTTAGACACCGCAGATTATAAAAACAAACCAGGTGTGCATCTTGTTTGCAAGATACCACTACTCGGGAGCATATTTTGGTTTCGTCAGGATAACAATCAGGATAACAATTCTAAGGTTTCAATCCGATTTCAGAAGGAAATATGTCAGCTAAATAACATTAACCCAAAAATCTGTTATTAACCAATGACAAAATAAGGAACCCGAGTTTCTCCAGTTGATGTGTCAACTGCAAAAACTCGC
The DNA here is from genome assembly GCF_048544385.1 of Mastigoproctus giganteus. NCBI lineage: Eukaryota > Metazoa > Arthropoda > Arachnida > Uropygi > Thelyphonidae > Mastigoproctus > Mastigoproctus giganteus. The sequence goes on along the minus strand of NC_143581.1, from coordinate 225,357,307 downwards.
CTCGTGCTGAGTATAAAGGTACATATAAATTAACAATAAGGATGGTAAGTCCAACTTCTAGATATCTGGCTAGAGATGACAGCAGTAATCCTTTCTAGAACATCTAGGTATGATTTGTAGATATCATTAAGATTAGAGGACTGTAGAGGCAAAGACAAACCCTCATCTTGTAGGCGTTTGTGGATTAGACGAGTTCTATGTAGTTTTTTTATAATCTGAATTAAGATTAAGTCCTGGTCGGGGTATTCGTTCAACCATTAATGATAATGCGTTGTCCAGAGAATCGACTACACCATGGGATGCAAAGTTCAAAATATTTTAAACTGTTGAATCTCTTTGTGATGGGAAGTTTAAAGCTGCTCACTTCTCGTGGGTGTCTCTGGTATTTTTATGGATGGATGGTAACCGCAAAACTTAATAATCATAAGATGTACAGGGTTTCCCCACGATATTATGAACGCAGAATTGAAGGTGGGAAAAATTGGACTTATTGATCGTTGGAAATGTATTTCTAAGCAGATATTTGAGAGACTTTAAACAGAATTGCAATGTAGAAACTCAAAAAAAAAATGTCCACAGAAGATTGTTGCAGTAGCCGTGGTCGATTTTCTATTTTTCTGGATGAAAAACCACGTTACCCTCACCTGAGATCGATTAACTCACCCATGTTGTGAGAAAGGCATGTAAAAATTCCTCACATCATGGACGGGACTCAAACTCAGTCTTTTTTCACCTGGTGCGAGGTGGATGGCGATTCTACCAACGAGGTACAGAAGAATGGTTTAGTTTCTTTTGTGCAGAATTAAATGTGGAAGATATGGTCTTGGGCACTTGAAAAATGCGAAGGATTGAGTGAAAAGGAAAGTGATTAAAAAGTTTTATTTGAAACCATGTTCATTCTCCGTTTGTTCAAATAGAATATTGACATTATGATCCCAGAGAATTCCATCTGATTTTTAAAAACACACTTTTCTTCAGATAAGTAGACTATTAAAAAAGTGGGATGATGTAGGGCATCCTTCTCCAACATCCGCTAACTCCAAAAGAAAGTAATTGTCTTCTCCCATTTGGGAGAGTTTTAAGTGTGAATATCTTAGTTGGAGTTAGACCAACCAACCAACCAACCCAGCTCAACGACCCAGAGTTTAACCATTTATCTAATGGCGTGTAATGATTGTATTATCATGCTTTGAATCATTTATGTTTTGTCAGCGAGGAGTAAAAAAAAGATCTTCCACCCATCTTTATCCCTTTTTCCTTTCACCATCCCTCGACGCAGCATCTCGCCTAAACTGACAAACAATGGAGACCGCAGATCTAGCAAGATTTCTTGTATCTCCAGCTGCGATTCATCGGAAACACACTGAGCCAGTGGCACACGCACACGCTCACACACCAGCTCTGTGGAAGCTGCAATCCCCCATGGGACTGATCTCTATCATACATCACGCGGCTCGGCGTATTCCCGAACTGTACGTCCCGGCTTCGGCAGGAGGGTGAACGTGCTGCACGTAGGGCGTCTCAGAGCGCCTTTTAAACCTCCGCATGAATTCGCGACGCGGTGTTGGCAGAGGGGTAACATATCTGGCATAAGTGTCGTGGCTTCGGTATGTACTGCCACTAGCTATCGAAGGCCCCGGGGCCCCAGACTTGTCGAGACACCGATGGCGTCCCACGAGATGGCAACTAATTAATGGGGATGAACGCCAGACGGACGCTCAGGTGCACGAGCAAATGAGGCTGAATTATTACTGCGTCCATTCTCGGAGCGTTTGGTGCCACAGAGATGGAGAAATGTATTTCAATCTCTCTCCGAGGCTTCCGAAACAGTCCGTCGGGGGCTTGCAGAACGACAAAGAACCTTTGTCCGCATCTGCATAACTGTCGGATGCAAAAGAAACCGAGAGTCTGCCAGTCCGGGAGTGATGGTGCGGCTGAATTGTACACACTGGAAGGAATCAAGGATGACGGGTTGAGAGCATTTTTCCTACATACCTGTCAGCTCAGTAACGCGCGTGTAATTGGAAGTTCCCCTCTCGGATGGAGTTGTTGGGAAAAAGCTGATCGTTTTTAATAGATGGTGCTAGAAACAGTGAAAAGCTAGTTGTACAGCGTTCCGCCTGTGGCGCTCTATTAGCCAGCCAGTAGTGAAAGCCGTACGCTGCTGTCAACTTATTGAAACAGGTGACACAAGAGTTATTGTCGACATCGCTTATCGCCCAAGACCCAGTGGCCTCTAATTACGGGGTTTTCATATCAACTCACGAAAAGGGCAGAGGGCGTGCCCCTCCGGAAGTGCTTTGTCTGCGGACTAGCGCAACTGTTATTGTTATTAGTGGTAGAGCACTGAGACGCCCTACAAGCGTCTGTGGTAGTCCACAACGTTATTCCCCCACTTAACTAATAATCACGAGGATGGGGATAGATAAGGGTTTGCTTTAAATGTGAGGTCGTTGGAGTTATATAAGGGATTCATATTTTGAATGATTTGGGAGAAGGGCAAGTTGAACAGCCGTTGTTCAAAAATCCTCAATATGTTCCAAAGATTTTGGTTGCTCTTGAAACAAAAAATTACGCTTTAATCTGATTATTAATTATAAAATATTGGTATGTCCAGTTGCCTAACTTTCCAATCCACACCTTCTAAGCCATTGTTCATGTGAGCATCGATTTGTATTCAGACAATTCATAAAACAAAATTAAATACCATTTTCATCGAAAAATCATAATTATTCCCAATCGACAATAAAAAGTGGTATCGTATTGAACTCTTAGAAATTTCTTCATATTCCAAAGGGCTGGCAGATTCAAGGATTTGAATCATTGGTGGATGTATCAGAGGATAGCGCGGCATTTTAGGATTCGAATGCTGTAGTAAAAGCTTACTTATGTGCGCTCAAGATTAGTGCCAAGAATGTTGATGGAGAAACACAAAGGGCAATGAACTTGCTTCCTATCAACATTGCATATACGTTACAGAAGTGTGGAAATGATCTCCTCGTGACGAAACATGGATCAAATTATGCGATGTTGAAAACAAAAGACAACCGACGGACTGGAGCCACTGATCTCCAAAAAAGAAGAAACAGAAACTGAAGACTGCAGTCAGTTGACAACATTTTTCTTGGATTCAAACAGGATAATTTAGGTCTTCTTTTAGGCAAATACTGATTACCGCGGTGTACTCTCAAAAAGAATACTCTGGAGATAAAATAAAGAGTCTGGAAGGTTATATGAGGTTGGATTTGCTTTACTTGATGAGTCAGCAGTCTAAGAAAGAAATATATTGCGGAATCTTCTTACTGGTGATTGTCCAAGTAGCGAGGAAATTGAATATGAATCTTGAGAATGGGCAACTCTCAGTTGTTCCAAGTTGGGATTATTTCTTGCATGACTCATATGTCCGATATATATATCTTAAAACAAAATATTAGTCGTTAATAAATCGATTTAAAAGACAAATGTTTATAGAGTTCGAATTAAAACTTTTAGAGAGTGACTCCTGTCAATAAAAGAATATATATTTTTAAATGTTTTTATTTAAAAACTAATATTAATCGATTGTTTATGTCAGGTTTTGCTATTTTTCGTTTAAATTGGTATTTGAAATTCACAAAAGATAAAAAAAAAAACGCAGACGATAGAATGAAAAAATGGTATTTGAAATTCGCAAAAGATTAAAAAAACAAGCAACAAACGAACTTTTAGCTAGTCACTTGCCATTGAGAAACGCAGACGATGAAATAAATCTTTCTGATGATCCTGACTACTCGATCAAAAATATTAATCGAGTAGTGATATTAACTGTTCGTTATATTAGCATTTACAAAATAAATATCTACACTAATCCCCAAAATTTTAGGAGTATTTTTAACTCTATTTAACTTAAAATAGCAATGCCAACTATTGTAAAATACTCATATAAAAATATATATATATATAAAAACAAGAACAGTCCGTGTATTGTGCAGTCGAAACGGCTTCGAGAGAAAGAACGAAAAAAAGAAAAAAAAAAGAACAAAAGACAGAAGAAATCAAAGACAAGTGTGGAATGTCGCTACAACAAGGGGACGTATCAAAAGACAAATGAAATTGGGAGGTCGTAAGGAGGCCAAGATATGTAACTGGAGATAAGGAACTGAGGTATTGTCGAAAGGCGACAACTGCTGCATCGGCAGGTGTCCCCCGGCCATGGGGGTACACGCGCCGGTGAGCAAAAGACGAGTTTTGTCAGCGCGCGCGTGTACCCGGCAGCAGACTGCCTTGAAGTCACGGATACTGCTTCGGATCAGCTGATAAGCCGACTGCAACCGAGCCAAAAATTTGCAGGGAACAATGGCGAGCACATTGCTGAAAAGCTGTCAAATTTATCGTCCCATCGCGTATCGCTCTATCACCGATGACCGTCCGCGATGCCAGAGTCGGCCGCAATTTTTCGCCTGTCCGAGCGCAACAGACAGCGTTCAAATGGCGTCACGGGAACCCATATCCTCCCGGATTACCGTAGCTACCGCAAAACCCTACCCTATTTCGGGCAAGGGAAAGTTATCTGTAGCTTGATTGTGAGCACTTTTTCCAGGCATCGGTCTTCACTGCCAAAAAGAGAAAGCCATCAAGGCCCGGGCTTAGAAAGACTTAGTGGGGGGTTGCCGGGGGCTCTTCCGCACCACGTGGACAGACATTTTCCAAGGAAATCCAAAGCTCTCTGTGTGATCTCTTGTAGTTTGTTAAGCTTACCTCGCCGAAGTTGGTATTTTTGCGCCGATTTCGATATTGCTGAAGCGAGAAGACGCCATTTTTATTAATACCAAAAGAGTTGCGTTTGTTTTTATTGCCGTTTTTCATTTAAGACCGATGATTAGTCTGCACTTTCTGCTGTTATGTCGTTCACGTGTGAAAGCATTTGTTGATGTTCGGAATTGTATTTGTGTGAAACTCGTGCGGAAATTTTGCTCTTTTAGGAATTTGCTGCACAATCCGGTAGCGTTAACAAGAACAGTCACACTTTTTTTTTAAGGGGGACGATTTTTTTTAGTGTATCGGGCATTGAATTGCAAAGAATATCTGTGAATCCTGAACTTGTTAATTCAATCCACGATGGATATAATTTAAAATTGAAGAACGTTACCAGGTCTAATGGTACCAGTTTGATGAGTGTATGTAGAAGACAAAAATCAACAATTCTGGACAAGTGGCGATCCCATTATACCATCAAGGAAGACATTAAGATTTAGGATTGAATGAATTAAGAAGATTAACTCCAAAAACTCAAGTTTTGGAGTGATTTCTTTCATTATTCTGTAAAGGTGTGTAAAGGTGGATAATGTCCATCCAGTTACATTGAAAAAGGCGCCAGGTGAGTGCATCCAACTATTAGTAATGTTAATGAAATCATTACTAGATTCAGGGTTTATTCCCTTGGACTAGAGAAGTGTCAGATTCATATGGGAAGAGCTAAAGAAGTGATGGACGGTTATAGACCAGTGAATTTGACTTCTGTGGTTGGTAAGATTTTAGAATCTATGGATAAAGACATAGTATACACCCATCTCGACAAGGGTGGTCTCAGTTTCAAGGGGAGCTCTTGCCTTATTTTATTAGGGGCAGGGAGACAGAGATTTTGATAAATAAATATTCACTGTTGAATTGATGAGGGGATATGGGTTGATTCGTTGGTTGGTTGGTGTAGAGTTTAAAGCGCATCAGCACCTTATGCTAAACTGTACCGTATATAATATGTCTGTGAATTGCGTGCATCCTTTGGTCGATTTTCTGTTTGCTGGATGAAAAATTCGAGTTTCTGGGAGAAAAAACCACGCTACCCTCTCCTGAGACCGATAACTTAGCGATAGTGAGAAAAGAACCATAAAAATTCTTCCCTTAATCTACGGGATTCGAACTCTAGCTCTTTGCAACCCAATGTGTTGAAGACGACGATTATACGAACTATGCTACCCACGAGGGCAGAAAGACTTGGAGATTACGATACAGGAAGACATGAAGAGCAACTTGCAGTGTAAAAAAGTAGCGAGGACATAATGTGTTCTATGATTTATCAGAATTTTGTAAGTTGAAAGAAGGTGATTATCTTTCTATATAAGACGATAGTGCGAACACTCTTGGAGCATCATAACACGTCTGGAGGCATCTAAATGAAAGGTGTAGAACTTTTGGTGAAGGTGCAAAGAACAGTGACTAGATTGGTAAAGAGAGTTCAGCGTTATCTCTATGAGGAAAGCTGAGAAACTGTGGTCTGCAGAGCTTAACAACTCGACACCTTACAAGGAATTGATTGAAGTGTATAAGGCCTTGAGGAGGGGATTAGTAAAATGAATGAAGAAGAAATACTGACTCTGGCGAGTAAGACGACAAACAGAGATGAAATTTACTTTCCGACAGTGTATTGTGGAACTTTTTTATTTATTTATTTAATCAAGTTAGAATAAGTTGCTTACAAGGGTGACCGAGGTGGAGAGTTTGTTAGGGAAGAACTAGACAGATATTTATTGACAAAGCCCTCGTGGGTAGAATAATTGGTATAATCACCACCCTACCCAAACTGGCTGGAAAAGACTTGAGTTCGAATCCCATCGATAACGTGAAGAATGGATCTTTCTTACAACATGGCTGAGTTAGTCGGTCTCAGGAAGAAGGATAGTATGGTTTTATCTCCTGGAAACTCAGGTTTTCCTTCCAGCAATCAGCAAATCTCAAGAAATTTCAGACATATTATATATACCGCGATATGGCCTAAGTTGCTGATGCATCTAAAACCCTACAACAACAACTACTTATTGACGATGGGAATAATAGAGTATGAGCTCTTTTTTGTATCTTTATGCCTTAATATTAATACAAATACTAAATAAAATGGAAAAAGATGTGATGAGAAGCTTGCATCGTATCATGATTCTGAGTGTTCAGCAAGCTACTTTTCTCTGTCTTTCTCTCTCTCTTCGATTTTTGGTCCAGCGCATTTCAGGAGACACACAGGGGTTGCGATCAGTCGATATTGTGCGAGCCATTGGCGCCATCTTCAGCGGGAAGAAATACACAGACAGAGAAGAAGAGGCGAAGCAGTTTGACATCGGACTGCTATTCCAACCTACGAACC